>NC_056739.1:1523249597-1523472097 GCF_019279795.1 Protopterus annectens
CCTTATCGTTTAGGTCCTGGCCTGGATGCTGATAGTTTTACATTTCTTACATGTGCTGCCTTTCTCATTCACTGCTTCTTGACATTATGGAGTCTGGCTAGATTGGCAGATTACTGCTATGTTGCAACATAGACTCATCAGCTAAACCTGACAACCTAACTGCTCCTTTGTAGCAACAGAGACTCATCAGCTAAACCTGACAACCTAACTACTCCTTTGTAGCAGCATAGACTCGTCAGCTAAACCTGACATCCTAACCACTCCTTTGTAGCAACAGACTCATCAGCTAAACCTGACTACTCATTTGTAGCAACATAGACTCGTAAGCTAAACCTGACAACTTAACCATTGGAGCCTGTTACCAACCTGATAATCCTGTAGTGGTCTATGATAAGCTGGATGTGCTAACCACACGTGTGTCTATAAAGTGTTTGAGACTGGTGAAATTAAGCAACTAACTACACAGAATCACAAGAAAATCAGACAGTTTGCTGGCAAGATCTTTTTTTAGAATCCACCATCTCATCTAATGTTTAGAACATGTATACTGCCCAGTCTTTGATACTGGAGCACTGTCAGAAAATAGACAAACTCACTGCTGAGGCTGAAGTCCTCGATAGTAATTTGAGATGTCACAGCCTGAGACTGACAGGTTTCAGTGAATGTACTACGAAGGACAACTTTTTGACATGTTTTTAAACTGTGTTGCCTAAAGATCTTAGAAAAACCTACACTCTAACACTGGAGCGCAGTCTTCATTAGCTCATTAGTCCCTAAGAGGCCTCTCTGTAAGATATCAGCATCACTTGGGGAGTTAATAATAGCTCCCAACTTGCAATTGTCTGCAAATTTTGTCAGCCAGAGACCCTTCATTTTGGCCTGGACTTTAGAGAAGTAGATACCAAACAGGAAAGGACCCAGGACTGAACCCTGTGTGCCTCCACTCGTGACTGGTCAGCAGTCTGACTAGGAGTCAGCTACTTTCACACTTTGGGTTCTTTCTGTGAGTCAGTTTGCAACCCACCTAGTGATATAGGGGTTGATGCATAGCTTAATGAGTTTTTCTATGATTCCTGAGAGGGGAATGGTATCAAAGACCTTGGCCAGATCAAGGTAGGCTGTATGAACCACCTTGCCTTCATCCACAGCTCTGGTGACTTACTCAAAGAAGTTGACCAGGTTGAGCAGGCATGGTCTACCCTTCACAAAACCAAACTGTGGGATCCAGAGTTTGGAGATTCCCTATATCCTTGTTTGTTAGGTCCATGATGATGCATTCCATAGCTTTGCATATCAGACTCATCAGGGTAATGGGGCAATAGTTCCCAGGGTCTGTAGTCGCTCCTCCTTTGTGGAGAGGGATGACTGTAGCAGTGCATCATTCGGTAAGGACAAAGCCTGAGGTGAGGCTGTGATTGAACAGGGCACACAGATGTGGTATCAGTTCACTCTGTAGTTCATGTAGAACACAGCCAGGGATGTTGTCAGGTCCCATGGAAGCTGTATTCTTGGCCTTGGACAGTGCTGTTTAAAACTGTGCAGCAGTAATACTGGGTGCCTAGCAATCTACTGGTATTGTGATTGGTCCTTTCAGGGTCGTGGTAAAGTTGGCACTGAAACTGTCAGCCAGTATACTGGGCAATATCTGTTGGATCGGTATAGGAGGTACCATTGTGCAGTAGCTCAGAGCAAATCTGGGTATTGCCGTGGAGATTCCTTACATAACTGTAGAAGGCCTTGTGCTTGTCTTTACTATCTGCTGCAAGTCTGTTTTCATAGCTAGCTTTAGAGGATTTGATGAAGGATCTCAACTTTTTGTTGAGGCTGATAAGGGAGTTTTATCAGTCTTGGGAATTGACCTTATTCTGCATCAGCTTCCTCCTCCTGTTGTAGAGTTTGTTTATGGCAGGGGACCACCAGATTGGCTTGATTTTTTTTTTTTTGGAGGAGAGCGTCTTGGTTCTATTGGGTATGGCAAGTTCCATGCATTTGTGTACGTGTTCATACAGTGCATTGGCGTATGATTTGGCGGTCATGCAATTATTCTCCATTTGCATGGGTGCCATGAAGTTAGCCACCTCTGTTTTTAGGAGCCCAAAGTTAGCTTTGGAGAAGTTTTTCATGGTGGCTACCTTTGTGGGGCAGGGGGGGGGGGGGTGGATTTCCAAGGTAATTAATTTGTGCTCAGATCTAACCAGGAAGGAGTTGACTATTGGTGTAGAGCAACAGTTGCCCATGTTAGCAATGACCAGGTCAAGGATGTTGCTACCTCTAGTTGGGGTAAGAACGAGCTGGTCCAGGGCATTGAAATTCCAGGAAACATTGGGCAAGTTTATTGGTACATGAGTAGTTTTCCCAGTTAATGGAGGGGTAGTTGAAGTCACCCAGTAATGAGAGTGTTAGGTTGGACCCTAATATTCTACAGGGTGCTTAGGGACGTGGAGTGTGAGTCTTGGGATATGGTCGGTGACCTACAGCAGGCTATGACCTAACACAGCTTACTTTCTGTCAGTATATGATTTTGAATTTTTTCTACACTGTAATTTCTGCAAAAATGCATGTTTCTTCTGGAGTTGGGGAAAGAAAATTAACATCAAATACTTTAATTCTAGCTACAATATTTAAAACTGAATGCACCACAAACCATCTCAGACCAAGTAACACTATTAATCACAGGGGTCAGATTTTTCACACTTGAACACTGAACTACAGTTGTTACTTTGAAAAAAAAAACTCAGCTACATTTTCAACCCTGTCATTAAACATTCCTTAAAATGCTGCAACAGAGATGGCCACTAATGAAAATCAAAGAAAGCAATGTAATTAAAAATAAGGATTGATGCTGACAGTGAAAAGTAAGCAGTCACAGCAATGGTGTCAACAGATGAGAGAGGAAACTACAGTAAATGATCCCCATATCATAAGGATTTATTTCTGTCCCTCTAACATGACATGAGGGAGGCAAAGCCATTGACTATAAAACAAAATAATGCTAGCCATGTAGCCCTCCTTCAGATAATTTTGGGGTGTAACAAAAAATAATAGTAACCATTTACTTTGATACAGAGGCATTAGCAATGCAGAAAAGTTCAAGATTTGCTGAAAAACGTATTTTATCAGTTTTTGGGTGTGCCTCTACTTTAAGAAGAATAAGATAAACAAAGGTAAATATTTTCTGAAGAGTAAAAGCTATTAAAATTGTACAAATTACAATGTTATCAGTAAGAATTATTTCTTGCAGTGATAATAGTCATTGTGTTCATAGTCTTTCCATAAATACTGTATTATAAAGCACAGAAACCCACAATTATATTTTTGCTAAACTTTCAGTTTGTCATAGTTTGAAAGCTGTCTAACCTAGACATATATTGTTAGAACATTGGTGTTAACCACACTTAAACTGTCATATGACAACAAGAAATTCCTCTATGACTGCCCGTTTGAGATATTTCAGAAATATGAAAACATATGCTTAATTGTATAATTAGCAATATAAACAACACTGAATATTTCTCAAAATATGCAGCTTACAGTGCAAATGTGAAAGACAGTTTTCTTCAACATGTAAGGTTTCACCTGATGTCATGCAACAGTCACCTGCATTTGAAGTATTAAGTACGTATGGAAATATTGTTTATTTTCATAATTGGTAACAAACAACAAGGAATATATCAGGCAGTGTGATATAAATGAACATTGACAATGAATTTTCCTGTCACCCACCATGGCATACATATTTCACTGTACCCCTCAGTAACATGTAGGACTATCAATTATGAAAATATGAACATAATTATGAAAATATAAATAAATAAGTAATATATAATTATATACAAGCCTGTAATTGTGATTAATTTCTATACTGCAGGACATTTTAGATTAACAATCTGAGTTTCATTTTGTTAATAACTTCTTGCACTTTCGAATATGCTGTTTATTAGCTGGAATGTCACTTAGACAATGAACGTATCCTGGATGCCATAAGGAACTATGGGTGTGAACGGGAGCTATACAAAAAAAGCAATATAGGCTTGAATGAGTTACGACTTCCCCGCAAGCCCTGTCAGCCACATTGTCAAGTAATCATGAGATTTTCTAATTTTTTTTAAAGAAAGAGAAGGTTCTACACAAACTGAAGAAGGGGGAGGAATTTATACTTGAGGGTCAGTTGGTGTACTTTTACCAAGGCATTTACCAGATATAGTAAATCAGAAAAAGGCTTTTTCACATGTTTGTAGGATCATAGGTGTGTACTAGGCTAATGGCCCTGGGGCCTTTACAAGCCTAGCCATGTGCAGTCTTTGTTTCAAGAATAAACCTCCCACTGTAATTAAATACCCTGTAACTAAAAGCAGGGTAAGCAAACCCAGTTTACAACTTCAGTAGCAGCCCTAATGTTTTTACAGCAAAACTTCCAAGAGGTTTCACCCATGAATCAGTCTGACCGGCACCAAAGAAATTCAAGAACATGAAAGTATAGTTTCCAAATGCTATTGTTCTGTAAGTAGCCTATGAAAATCCCTGCACACACATACTATCAAAGATGTGCACAGATTTCTTGCTAATATCCCTTCAAATGCTATGTTAATAAATCAGATAGATAAAAAGTCATCTAACAAAAGCTCTTTTTCTTCTCCTCCTTTTTCTTCAAAGGGCTTAAGTTCCAAGTAAGTTTTTATCTTCTTTTCTATTTATACCTGAGCAATGGGCCCTATTACAAATAGTATCAAATAATTAATAATATCAAAAGACAACGTTAAGAGTCTGTCATAAAGTTCTTTTTGCTAGTCAAGGTGTGGCCAACTCTGTAGTAAATACGTTTATTTTTTACTGTTTACAGTCAGAAAAAAACTGTTTGCTGAATGTAAAAACAAAGGAACAGGAACCCAAGTCGAATAATATAACATTTTAATTGAGCCTAAGCACTTTTGTCCTTGTCTAAAGACTTCTTCAGAGATAGTAAAACATTTAAACTGCAAGTCATTATATACAAGCCTGTATCCAATAAAAATGCTCCATTCATCAAGGAAATAATTAAAACTTTTAAAGTGACATGTCTCTAAAGACTAAAGCCTATGTTTAATACATAAATGCATCAATTAGATATTAACATAATGGTTAAGTTCATTTCACAGACACAAGGTTTAGGGTTTGATTCCTACATGGGGTACAAACTTACCAAGAACCAAAAATATTAAACATTTTTAAAAAATTGTGATTACTCTAACACAGTGGATATATACTTCAGAACACTGTTAAGAGATAGCATTTCATTCAGTCCTAGCTTAGTAGTAGCATTCAATCTTATTTGCCATTTTAACTCTTTTTGTTCTTGTAACAATTCACTATTGCCCCCCCCCCCCGTTCTGAAACACAAACTTTATTAATCATAAAAAATAAAAAAATATTGAAGTGTGTATTTATAAAGAGAGTTGGTCAATTTGGATTTTTTGATCTCATAAATGTGTTTATATTTACCTTCTTTTAATGTCCTAATCATTTTTGCCTGTATAGAACGCAGGACATGCTGTACATGTTGCAATGTAAACTACCATCTTAGTGTTGCAACTACAAACTCCTGGACATGTTAGGGTTTTGTCAAAACCTTTGACTGTCACATATGGCTCACTATCGACAAATCTACAGTATTTACAACTGCCGCACTTAGTCATTTTCATCTATGATGTTCATCCTGACTACTGTTTTTCCAAAATATTTTTCAAATTGTCACCTTTTTTATAGGTAATATTAGGGTGAGCACCTAGTGTTTGCTTATAGTCCGCTGTAAAAACCATGTCCCATGTATCAGAGACTATAGCTCTAATATTTGGGGCTTGATAGTTATAAACTATAGCCATTGCTCTATATCTGTCATGGGTATTACCCTCTTTTACAGTTTTGATGTCAGCAATATTCTCAAGGGATGTTTTTGTTCTCAAAATAGGGGCAAATGTGTCAACCCTTCCTATGAGAATCTCATTCGCTACTGAATTCAGTAAATAGGTGGGGTAGCATCTCTCTAGGAACATATTACTTAATTTAAGTAGTTCAGCCTGATATGTAACATCCTCTGAAACCAGTCTAGAAAGAAGGACCATTTGTCCTTTAATGATGTTCTTTTTCTGAACAAAAGGATGACAGCTGTCATAGTTTAATAAAGAGTTGGAATATGTGTTCTTCCTAAAAATATTAAATATGTATTTCTTGTTACCATAATCTTTTGAGATAGTAAGGTCTAAAAATTAGTATTCCTTACTAATATTGAAGGTAAACTTCAAAAAGTTGGTCAGGTTACGTAATTATGCCAAGAACAAATCAAAGGTGGAAGGTTCACCAGTCCACAAAAAATGAGTATATCATCACGAAAATGATAATAGTGAAACACACTCTTAAAATGTGGAGAAGTGAAAACACAATTGTGTTCCCAGTCAGCTAAGTCTAAATTAGCATAAATGTGCACACCCCTCTCAGCTAATGATAGTATTCACCATCAAAGTACACAAAGTTATTTTTCAGGACCATTTCCATAACTTCCCATATAATAGTTTTTTCCATTGGGGGTTTTAGATTTGTCCTTTACTTGTATACTTTGAAAATGTTCCATACCATTGTCATGTAGAATGATGTAAAATAAATTAATAACATCTATGGTAATAAACACCAGATTTTCATCAAAAGGTGTAGCACTAAGTAGTTGTAGCAGATGCCAAGAGTCTGAAATGATGCGTGTTTCTTTGTCTTCAGGAGCGTTACAGTAAAAATCCACAAACATAGCTAATGGTTCTGTTTTGGATTTGTTTACAGAAACATTCGGTCTAAGTGGGGGGTTGTTAATCATCTTGTGGATCTTCGGTATTCCGAATATAGCAGGAATGACTGTTTTTTCTACTTTAACAAACTCAAAATCTTCATTAGTCATGAACCCCTGGGACAACAAATCCTGTAAATAAAGGTCTGTTTTTGCATAAGCCATGTTTATTTAATTTCTTGGCACTTGAACGTAAGTAGTACTATAATTGAGTAAATCCGTTTTACTTGCATACTTAAAGTAGTCCATGACTACAGCCTCCCACCCTTATCAGGTTTTTATGACTCCTAAGTCCCTCTTATCCTTAATCTGGTATAATAGTTCTCTCTCAGCATTTGTTAAATTGTCAACAGGCCTTTTAGCTTGTTTCAGTAACGATCTAAAGTTCCATAATTTCTCAAAAACAGTAACCAAAGGACAAGTGAGTGGCATGAACGTACTTTTTCTTTTTAAAGAAACCTTTGAAAGGTGTGGCTTGGAATTACCAAAAAACATTTTATTTATTTTATTTTTTTTATTTTACATTTATTGACCGGGCTAGTCTGGCTGGATATATGTCCATTTTCAGCAGAGGCCCGAGGAGAAATGCTCCACTATATGTACTAGTAAATAAAAATAAAAAAAACAGCACAGTAAGAGACAAATATAAAAATCTAAAAAAAAAAAAAAAAACTATTCCAACGTAGCATAGTGACAGTACAGCAGCAATTTAACAGATAAAAAAATAATGCTAGGATTGTTAATCCCATATTCTTTGCAGAAACAGGAATTGTAAATGACAAAAAAAATAAATACATAAAAAAAAAAAAACAATAAATAAATAAAAAAATAATAACAAACAATAGAGTTTATACAATATTTGCAGAATTAACAATTATGATAAACATTTGTGCCAGGCAATAGATTTAAGAACCAGATTTGCACCGCAGGAAGCAACATACAGGTTTAAATAATAGATGAGATGAGAGGTTGCAGTAATATATCTAGTGTAAAGAGAAAGTGATATTATAGGAATAGTAATATCCAAGTGGATGCTAGGTAAGCTACGGAGGAGGAGTAGTACTAGTGAGAGAGACAAGTAGAAGAGATGGATGTATTAACAACAGGTAATGGAGAGAAACTATAATGAAAGTTGGATGCTGTGGTCAGTCAGGATTTGAGCAAGGGCAAAGCCAGTGTGATTTGAAATAGTTCTTTAATTGTTTCTTGAAAAGTTGTGATGAGCCTAAAGTAGTCATTTCCGTAGGAAGTTTATTCCAGTATGAGCCAACAACATTTGTGAACAAGGAGTGACCAGATTTATTGTAAGATTTGAGAGTAGCTACTAGCAGTTTGTTAGCTGAGCGGAGGGAAGTAAGATTCCTGTAAGGGGTAACAAGATTGTTAAGTATGGGTGTATTAGTAGGGTAATGGAGAATTTTATGGGTGGTAACTAATTGATGTAAAAGAATAAGATTTTGAAGTTCAAGCCAGCCAAGTTTTTTGAGGTTAACACAATGATGGGTACGAAATTGGGAACCTGTGGCAAACCTGGCAATGCTGTGGTAGGATGTGGCAAGTTTCTGAAGGTTAGGTTTTGATAGGTTGATAAAGGATGGAGAGGCATATAATAATGTAGAGATGAGATGAGTTTGTGCTAGAGACACCCTGGTAGTTGCCTTAAAAAAGGGCACCTATCTTTTTATTGACAACTTTGATGGTTAGGTCAATGTGGGAATCAAAGTTTAGTTGATTATCTATTGTAAAACCTAGAAGTTTAGTGGAACAATCAGGTGTAATGATAGTGCCATTGTCAGAGAGAATAGAAAAGGAGAAGGGGGCAGATTTGAGGGTTGGACAAAAAAGTAATACTTTTTTTTTTTTGGGATTAAGGAGGAGACAGATATGTTGGAACCAGTTTTCTGCTGCTGTAAAGACTTTTTGGGTGGAAGAATGAAGTTCAGCTGGAGATACAGCAGAACAGATGAGTGTTGAATCATCTGCATACTGAATGCATGAGGATGTTGGGAGTGAAGTAGACAGGTTATTTATAAATATGGAGAAGAGAAGGGGACCTAAGATGGATCCTTGGGGGACCCCAATAGTGACTGGGAGTTGAGAGGATAAATGGCTGTCCCAAAGGACTGCTTGATTCCTGTCTTTCAAATATGAGTTAAACCAGCGCAATGCCAAAGAGTCAAGGGAAAGAGATTTCAAAGTGTCTAGCAGAAGGTGATGGTTCACCATATCAAAGGCTTTAGAGAGGTCGAGAAATAAAGCAGAGGAGAATAGGTTATTATTGCGATTTTTGTTGATAGAGTCTATAAAGGAGAGAAGAGCAGTGGAAGTGCTATGGAAAGGTCTTAAACCATGTTGGGAGTCTGCCAGTAGGTTATTATGTAGAAGATGATTTAATAGTTGATGGTGTATACAACGTTCCATAATTTTAGATAGTGGTTATAGTAAGGCTATAGGATGGAAATTAGAAAGTTCATTAGTGTTTCCTCCTTTATGCAGTGGAATGATATGGGAGACTTTCCAGGGGGAAGGAATAGTAGATTCGGTTATTGTTCTGTTAATTAAGATGGAGACTGGGTATGCTAGTACTTCTGCTGCTAGCTGCAGATATTCAGCTGGTAGTTGGTCGGCTGAAGGAGTACATGGTTTAAGTTTTGAAAGTAGCTTACGAATATAGGTTGTGGAGACTGTACTAAATTTTAGAGTGGGGGTGTTATGAGGAGAGGTATTTTGAAGGGATGTGGGGGGAACCATGGTACTTGCTAGAGAGGTGACTGTTTCAGAAAAGAAGTTGTTGAATGTATTGGCTGTTATGTTAGGTGGGGTCTGAGCTAAGTTAGCTGGAGTAGGTGTTTTGGAATTCCCTGGATGGAGCAGTTTATTGATTCCTGACCAGAATTTGTTGGGGTTATGATTTTGATTTTCTTGATATTGGAGGTAAAAAATGTTTTTTATCAAGAAGGGTGAGTTTTTTTGTAGTATTTCTAAGGTGTTTGAAGTTTTGATGGTCAGTTGGGTTTTTAGTAGTTCTCCATTTTGTCCATAGTTTGTTCCTTAATAGCATTGTTTGCTTGGTTTCTTTAGAAAGCCAAGGAGCGGCTTTGGATCCTATTCTAATTAAGCGAGTGGGGGCGTGACGCTCAAGAATTTGGAGGAATGTGTTGTTGAAATGGGTAACTGCCTTATCAAGTGGGAGGTGTTTTCGAGCTGACCAGTTACATCCTTTGAGTTCATCAAGGAAGTTTTGAAGGATGAAGTTTTTGTTACGTATAGTACGATAGCTAGCCTGTTTGTGATTATTATTTTTTTGTTTAGTGATATAGGTGAGAAGATGGTCACTGATATTGTCAGGGAGTATTCCAGTTTTATATGAGAGGGGATTATTGTTGACCAATATCCAGTCCAAGATGGCCTGTTTATTGGTGGATTTGTGAATTCTAGTTGGGGAGTTTATGGTTTGTTGAAAAGTAAAGAGGTTTAGGTGATAGTTGGGTTTGGGGGCTATGCAGGAGTTCCAATCAATATTGAAGTCCCCTAGGATTATGGTTTCCCGAGGAAAGGTAGTGGAGAGCCAGCTAAGGATGTTTTCAAGTGTATTTAAGTTATTGCCAGGAGGGATATAGGAACATATTATGTATATGGCTTTGTTTTTATTTACTTGGAATTTGCTACAGAGTATTTCAGCATTGGCAGGGGAAGGAGGCAGGGAGTCAATTGAGGCCACCTGCAGTTCAGATTTATAAAGTAAAGCAACTCCCCTACCCTTTTTGTTTAGACGATCCTGCCTTAAAATGCTGTATCCAGGAGGAATAATTTCATTGTCCTTGTTACCTGGTTTAAGCCAGGTTTCAGTAAGACAGAGGATATCAAATGAGTAGAGGTCAATTAAGGCATGGAGCTGCGTGATTTTATTGTTAATGCTACGAATATTTAAGTGTGCTATTGAAAGGGAGTTAGAAGAGAAAGGTGACCTTATATTGTTAGTAGTTTGGCCTGAGAGGGTGTGGGAAAGGGAATTTTCAGGGCCAGGGTTGGGGTGAATGTCCCTGTGTAACAGTAAGAGTGTTTGTGGAAGTGGAAATATTTTTGAGTTTTTATAGGGTATTAGGTAGAGCTTTCTAGTTGTGTGATACCTGTTGCGGAGTACTCTGTGATAGTGAGGGGGAAGGTAAGGGCAGAATGACAGGAGGTTAATATAGGTTTGTTCAGCTAGAGGAAAGACAGAGTTTGTGTGTTTAGCTAAACTAGATCTGCTAAGGGTATGGTATTCGTAGGAAGTAAGGGTATAGTATATAAGAAGGATATTCAGGAGTAGTGGTAAGTAAAGTAGCTTAAAAGTCAAGGTCATATTGAGTTTGTTAAGCTTAGCAAGATAGATAATTAGTAGTACTAGGTTGGTAGGGAGTGGGTTGTGGCAGTTAGATAGGAGTGGAGTGTTGGAAAGTGTGAACGAGGCAGCAAATATGATAGGACGTGAATAGGTTGGGGGTGTGGCTGAGCAAGTATAAGGTTAGGGCCACTGGGGGTAGGTGGAAATTGTGGGTACGGTAGGGGAGCGGAGTGAGCCCTCAGGGCGAACAGAGCGGGTTGGAGCAAGTAAAGCAGGAGACGATCAGTAAACAGTACCAACCCAGAGAGAGCAGGTGGAGCAGATAAGTAGGTTGCAGTGGAGCAGGTAAGATGGAAGGCTAAGGGTAGAGAGGAGGGCAGGGTATGGAAATTAATAGTCAGAAGAGGGTAGGGGATGAGAAGAGTGCAGAGAGGAGCAGCAAGAGAGTGATTAGGGGCGCCACTATGCAGTAGGGCATGGGAAGAGAAAAGGAAAGAAAGTGGAGAGCCAAAACTAGAAAAAAAATTGAAAGGAGAGTAAAAGGGTCTGGACTAGGTTAGGCTGCCACCTAGTGGTCAGAGTTAGTAAAACAACAGGTGACAAAGTGCAGAAGTATAGCTAGTAGGGGTGGTTGAATTAAACCGTAGGAAAACAGTATAAAGATAATAATGGTGCTAGGGAGAAAGTCTGGCTGCTGGCTTTCTTGACACGGGGTCAAGCAGAGAGGTAATAGGGTTATACAAAACAAGCACAGATTTGTTTTCAGCAAGGAGCAATGATCTTACATACTTTGCCAAATACTGTTGTAGAGGTGAAAAGTACTGGGGCAACAGAAAGGAAGGTCCAAGTTGGCAGACTGGAGGTAGATGAGGGAATCCTTAGAATTCAGGCAGGTCCCTTATTGCAGGGTACAGGATAGGAAGAGCTTTGGCAATAAACCGAGTCAGGAGCACACAGCAGTTGGGAAGGAGACCGAGGAGTAAAGTAAACATTGTATGGTTCAACTGTCTGAGGTATAATTTGAACTGAATAAGCAGTTGAACAATGTCCTGTTTAAAAGAAGGAATACATTTAAAACCCTTTTTGAACAGAGACACATGCTTTGTTTGAAGTGACAAAGGACTGTAGTTAAATACTTTAAAACCATCATTTACTACAATTTTACAAAGTGTATCATGTGGCAACAGAAAAATCAGAAAACATTCCATTCTTTTTCCTCCCCTTCCTTGTTCTTTTCTACGATTTGGGGGTGTTCTGGTGCTGCATCACTGGTGATGGATTGTCTTGTCCATGTCTCAAGGATTGTCACTGGTTGTTGAATAAAAAAAACATCATTCCATATAGTTCCAAAAATACCTGCCATATGCATAGTGGAGGGCCTATGAATTGACTCATGTCTGTTATTTTGCCCTACATTTTATTTTATTTTATTTTACATTTGTTGACCGGGATAGTCCGACTGGATGCATGTCCATTTTCAGCAGAGGCCCGGGGAGAAAAGCTCCAAGGGTAAGCAGATACAGCATTGCATAATACCAGCATTACATATTACAAACAGACTATTTACAGAGATTACATAAGTAAGCAAGTTAAACAAGTTCCACAGGTTAAAGTTGGTCCTGAGCACAAGTCAGGATTAAATTAAATTACACAGTAAACTGGTTAACAGATTTTTACACATTCGAGTTAGCCAGGCTTGATACATTGACATAGCCAGTTAAGTGACAAATGTTGTTTGAGTCTAGTTTTAAATTGACCTAAGGTGGAAAGTAAGGTAATATCAGCTGGAAGAGAGTTACAGGATCTACTTACAGAGTTTGCAAAGAGAGAATCACCGGCTGTGTTATTAATTTTGCTAGTCTGAATTAGTAGTTTGTTAGAGGATCAAGCGGTCTAGGATTGTTATAGGGGTGATAATATTTTTAAGTGCAGGAGTATTGTCCGGATTATAGAGGATTTTATAGGCCATAATCAGTTGGTTATACTGGATTAGGCTAGGTAATTCAAGCCAACCAAGCTGATTTAGATTGATGCAATGATGTGTCCTAAAAGGCAGCCCAGTGGCAAACCTGGCAATGTGGTTGTAGCAAATTGAGAGTTTGTTAAGGACAGTCTTGTTCAAATTCGAGAGTAGAGGGGATGCACACAGAAGGGTTGAAAGAAGGTGAGAGCGAGCTATGGCAATTTTAGCTGGAGGGGTTAGGAAGGCTTTTATTCTGTAAAGTGGCCCTAGTTTTTTATTGATGGTTTTGATAGTTTGGTTAACATGTAGGTCAAATTTGAGATTATTGTCTATGATGACACCTAATAGTTTTGTAGATGGGTCAGGGGAGATTATTGTGCCATCATTTGATTTTATGGTAAAGGTGAAAGCGGTAGACCTACGTGTTGGTGAAAATAACAGCATTTTAGTTTTTTGGGATTTAGGATCAGACGATGTTCAGAAAGCCAGTTTTCTATTGTATTAAAGGTGGTCTGGGTAGCTGACCATAACTCTACTGGAGATGTGGCTGAGCAAATCAGAGTAGAGTCATCAGCATATTGGATACAGCTGACTATTGGGATGACAGTATAAAGGTCGTTAATGAAGATGGAGAACAGCAAGGGCCCTAGTATAGAGCCTTGTGGTACTCCGAGGGTGTTGGGTAGAAGGTTAGAGAGTTTGTTCTGCCAGAGGACAGCCTGCTGTCGACCATTCAGGTAGGATTGAAACCATTGGAGGGCTCCAGTATCTAGACAGAATGTTTGCAGGGTGTGGATTAAAAGTTGGTGATCAGCTATATCGAATGCCTTGGAAAGATCCAAAAAGAGGGCTGAGGATGTATAATTATTGTTGCGATTATGGTTTATGGTGTTAGTAAAGGCTAGGAGGGCTGAAGTAGTGCTGTGATGAGGACGGAAGCCATGCTGAGTGTCTGCCATAAGGCGATTTTGGATTGGGTGGTGCATGAATTGTCTATGAATACATTTTTCCATAATCTTTGCAAGTGGAGAGAGTATAGCTATTGGCCTATAATTGGAGAATTCAGTAGAGCTGCCTCCTTTGTGAAGTGGGATTACATAGGATATTTTCCAGATGGTGGGAATTTTAGCTTCTACTATGGTTCGATTGATTAGTATTGAGACGGGGTAAGCAATAGCATCAGCTGATTTTTGTAGGTACTCGGCAGGGAGTTGATCAGCAGAAAGTGTAGTGGGTTTTAATTTTTTGATCAAGGTACGGATAAGTGAAGTGGCGACTGGTTGGAAACTGAACGCAAGTAGGTTTCTAGGGGTGCTACTTTCAGGACCAGGGGAGCTAGGAGGTAGTTGGCTAGCTAGGGCTTGAATTGTCTCAGTAAAGAAATGGTTAAAACTATCAGAAACATCTTCAGGGGTTTTATCAATTGTAGCAGCAGGGATTGGGGTTGAAGTTTGTCCAGGATGTAGTAGATTATTTAAACCTGCCCAAAACTTCTGAGGGTTATTTTGATTTTCTGTCTGTAAATTACAGTAGTATTGTTTTTTGTCTTGTAAAATTGATTTTTTGGTTTCGTTCCTGGATTGCCTGTATTTAATGTGATCTTGAGGGTCTTTAGAAGAACGCCATAAAGCCCATGCTTTGTTTCTAAGGGTAATTTTGAGTTTAGACTCTATAGAAAGCCATGGTGCAGTTTTTGCCTTGGTTCTCTTTGAATGAACAGGTGCATGCAAATCAAGGATCTCAAGGAATTTGTTGTTAAAGTATGCTACTGCTTCCTCTAAGGGGAGGTGTTTTAGAATAGACCAATTACATGAGTTTAGTTCTTGTTGGAATTTGGCAGGGTCAAAGTTTTTATTGTTTCTAACCTTTCTGAGTAAGGGTTGTTGGGAATTAATGGTTTTGTGCTTAATTACATATGTGAGAAGGTGATCGCTTAGGCCATTAAGGAGGGTACCAGAGGTGTACAGTTGGGGGTGACTGTTTATGAGTACCCAGTCAAGTATACTTTCTTTTTGGTTGGGTTTACCTATCCTGGTAGGGGTGGATATGATTTGTGTAAATGCATGCAGGTTAATATGGGTGGTTGGGGATTCTAAGGAACAGGTGCCCCAGTCTTTGTTAAAGTCTCCAAGTAGTAGGGTTTCTTGGGGGTAGTGACATGATAACCAGTGCAGGATATCTTCAAATGTAGATATATTGTTACCTGGGGGAATGTACATACAGATGATATTAATGCATTTATTTTTATTAAGTTGCAATTTGGTGACAAGAATCTCAGAGTTATTAATCTGAGGAGGTTGTATTACATCTATGGTGACATTCAACTCAGATTTATAGAGTACAGCTACATCAAAGACTTAAGAACTTTGTTAGCTGTTTATTCCTTGGGTTTAGTGTATGCTCTCCTATATCATTATAGGACTTAAGAACTTTGTTAGCAGTGTATTCCTTGGGTTTGGTGTATGCTCTCCTGTATCATTATAGGACTTAAGAACTTTGTTAGCCGTCTATTCCTTGGGTTTGGTGTATGCTGTCCTATATCATTATAGGACTTAAGAACTTTGTTAGCAGTGTATTCCTTGGGTTTGGTGTATGCTCTCCTATATCATTGTAAGAGCTTTGTTAGTAGTGTACTCCTTGGGTTTGGTGTATGCTCTCCTGTATCATTGTAAGAGCTTTGTTAGCAGTGTATTCCTTGGGTTTGGGGTATGCTGTCTTTGTTAGCAGTGTATTCTTTGGGTTTGGGGTATGCTCTCCTGTATCATTGTAAGAGCTTTGTTAGTGTATTATTTGGGTTTGGGGTATGCTGTCTTTGTTGGCATGTATTCCTTAGGGTTGGGGTATGCTTTCTTTTCATCATACTTCTGCTTGTCCTTAAAGAGCTTTTTCTGCTTTATAATCTTATTTTTCTGTACCAAGTTGCGCACCCTACTGAACAATTTTAAATATTCTTGTTTATATGTCTTAAAAGTTGCATCCGTTTCAATACTAGTGTTAAGCCGCAAGATTTGTGTTTCCAGGAATTGCATTTTACTTTCATTGTCAGAAATCAGCAGTTTCAATAATTCAGTGCCCGTACAGTTAAATATTTCAATAAGCTCATGATACAGTGGAGAATAACTTTAAGGCCAACTGGGTATTTCCAGCAATGGAGCCCTCTGGGGATGCATTTGCACTTGATACACTCGGTAAAATAAATTATTGACATTCTGTAAGTTCCTATATTTAATCAAATTCTGCTCAAATAGCTTAATTTGAGAAAGAACAATACCTTTAGCTGAGAGCTTACAAATCGTAAAATCAGGATTTGTAAACCATGTTTTCAAATCAAAAGTATTACCTTTTTCATTTGGTATTGCCTGAACAGAAAGGTCCTGTGTAGAACAGCATGGTTGTCCATTCACTGCAAAATCTAATAATACATTTTCGACAACACCAAAGGCTCAAGAAACATATTTTGAGAGCTTCTGGATCAAGATAGTTAGATCCCTGGGCAAAGGATCCACAATAGACCAAAAATTAGTAAAGAAAAAAAAAAAAATATGCTGAACTGAACAACTGCTGCCAGAATGCTGTACCTAATGGAACGCAGAGCTGGTAGCTGCAACCTTAATTCCTGAAACATTGGTAACCACAAAGACATTGCAGACTCCTCCAGGGAACCAAGACAGCTATAATAAAGTAAAAGGCAGTCAAGAAAAACAGTCCCAGTAAAAAACTGTTAGCTAAATGTAAAGGTTTTTTTTTGGTTTTGAAAAAGCATGCAACTCTGTTTCTTGGTTTCTTTTTATGGATGGTGTTAGAAGCATACAGTTTTTTCCAGAAATTAGAATACTATTAAAGCATTATCTTGAAAGCCAATAGCTACCATATTAGTGAGACCTACTTTTTCTACTCAAAATAGCTTCCTTTCCTTTGCTTCTGTGCTGGAGATTTGGGTCCATGGAGATCAAAGTCATGATAATTGTTTACTAATGATTGTTTGATTTTGATTAATAACTCCTAGAAGGACACTATAATTCTTATAAATATTTTTTCCTCAATTTCAGAGAATGAAGGGCTTTAAAGTTAGTACATCAAAGACAGAGGTTTTACCTGTTACTCTAGCAGGTACCAGACTAAGCAAAGGGGGATACCAACTTCCGTTTCATCTTTGTGCCAAGTTCCACAAATGTCTTGGGATTGAACTCCATCCTATTGCTCCATCTATTTCATTTAACTTACACCCTTCTAATGCTTCAGATATTTCATTTAACTTAGCTAAAATATAACTGACACCTCACATATTAGTTAGAATCAGTGTTGTAAAAAGTTTTGTCAAAAATAATTTTATTATTTTTTTTTTTATGACAGATCCTAGTTCCCTCAATAAATTCTTGGTTTTCAAAAATTCAGAAATTCATTGTTAATCAAGTAGATGTAAAATATCATCTAATGTACTTTTTCCACCACTTAATGGGGGAGGCTTAGGCACTCCTAATATTAAACGTTTGTGGTGGAATTCACCTTTCATAAACTATAGCAACTGGGCCAAATATACAACTATAGGTCATACTGGAGGCCACTTTAATTGGCTGTTCATCACCTGTGGGAATCCTGTGGCCCAATAGGGCTCTTTCTTTATAGGTAAAGGAGCAGCATTTTTAGTAATGACTTGTAGAGTAATTTGTAGTGTGAACATCTTAACGAGTTTGTTGGAAACACCTCTCTGGAAGAACTCACTAGTAAAGACTAGAGTGGGACCCATGGGTTGAATTTAATGCCAGGAATGTGATATACAGCCTCTTAATTGCATAATGCAATGTGCTGCCCAAAACCTGATTTTTTGCATCCTGTAGACAACCTCTGTCATATAAGGATCATTGGAATCATTTTCAGCTTAGACATGATATAGCATATTCTAAAATAAGAGATAATATCAATTCTATGTCTTCCCCCTATCAGCTGAACTAACACAAACAGTATATTTTGACTGCAGTAGGCCTTCCCATTTTAAAGCTTCTTTAGTGTACTTGATTTAACCAGAAAAAAAATACTTCCAAACTATTGCATTCAACCTGCTACTTTAAATATTAAGATGATAATTTTATCTTTTTGATTTTGTCCTCCTTTGCTTGAGCACCATCTTAAATTTTTTTATAATGGCTATCGGTTGCCAGCAAAATCTATGTATTAGGATTCTGCATATAGTTCCCATGAAAAATTGATGATTTTCACAAGTATTGGAACCGCCTATATATCCCTAGCTATGTGGCAACAAGAAGTCTGCCTAAACAAGTGCATTCTGGGAGTACAGTACCCTCTTACTTCACAAAATTGGTTAACTATACAATCTGCTGAATTCATGTTGTTGTACTCAACAGATATGATGCTTTTATTCCTGTCTCATTAGTGGTTAGATTAGCTATTGCTTCTCAATGAAATCATGCTCATCATTTTTCAAAGAAAGGTTTATTTACTTTTATACAATTCTATGCAAAAAAACATCTGGATCCCTGTGAATCTGATGTGTTTGAAAATGTGCCTAGTTTCCCTGTCACAGATGCATGTTTTAAATCTATTTGGATGAAGACTTTTTCCCTTTTATCTACTTGGTAGAGATTTACTGCTGTTGGCCAATTATAATTCATCCATCTGGGTATAAGCTGTGTTATATGCTCTGTATTATTTTGGACTTTTTGCTGACATGTTCTTGTTTTTATGGTATTGTCTGTTGTTAAAATTGATTGCAGTAAAAAAACACTCTGGTAGATAAGATGATGTATCTGTTGATCATAGATCATAGGTGTTTACTGATCACTTATTTGTTCATTTAAATCTATGAATCATATATGAAAGAAGGTTATAGCCTGTAGATTTTGATTAATGTATTAATTGAACTTGCTATACTTTATTATATTATCATATTAATATTTGATTCGAAAAATTGTTGTATGACTTAACAAATTATCTGATACCCTAGAAGTATGTTGGATGATGTTCAAAGTGTTGGTTAGAGGTTATTTTTTTATTAGGCAAGCTTACTATTTCAGGAAACTTTAAAAAGTAAATGATGCAAACTTGTTTATTAAGTTTAACAACTTGAATCTGAATACACAGTAACTTATATCCAAGATATAGAAAGTCTGCTGGAAAAAATGCACAAAATTAATATTATAGACTTTTTGGGACAGCACTCCCAGCCTGAAGCAAGACTGTTGCCATCTTGCTTAGGATAACCAAGACAAAACTCCATTATTTAGAAAAATACTAAAAATTTTAAATTCATGTAATTATATCATGTCATTGATCTGTGGTGGATAACTTCTAATCATTCTGAAATATATAACAAATAATATCTACAGATATTATTTATCAAGCATATTTTGATAGATGATTAAAATTACATTTCCAAAATGTTGTAAAGAGCAACAAAATTTCAATGGAACATTGCTAAAGATGAAATTAAAAGTCTTCTAAATCAGTAGGATGTGATGGATATCCTGTTTGCTTTACAAGTATGTTAATGAAGTGTTGTTATGACTGTATAATGTTTTATTTGAGAATGGGATTACAGAAAGGTATTTTATCCCTAATGTCATTATTTTACGTAAATGTAATACTTGTGTTACAAGCATTAAGTAGTCCATAAGCCATTTACATTCATGAATATTGATATAACAGTTTTAGAAAGTATATTATCAGAGGTTCTAGTAGACTTGTCCTTAGTGCAATTATGGGCCCCTGATGCATTATGAGAAGGCAGGAGACACAAAAGAATGGAGAGCATGCATGTTTCACAACTTCTGGAAGTAACTTAATTGTGGTTATTGCATCATGGTCTTCCTATTACACCACCTGTCCCTTAGCTGTCAGAGAAGCTGTCCTTCTTGTCAGTGGCTGATTAAAGGTCATGGAGAGGTACAGAGCCAGCAACCAGCTTGAAAGATTTGCATTTTGGGGTGTTAGCATTGTCTACCACCATAATCATTTGCCTAGAGATTTCATGTGATTTCCTTGTCGTAGAACTCTCTCACACATTATTTGTGAATGATTAAGGTAGTACTTGGGTCTGAGTAATCTTGCCCTAAAGCCTCACAAAAGGCCCAGCAGAGTTGAGTGCCCCGCATTGGGGAGGTTCTGCTGCTTTCCTCCAGGTAATCAGGGCATGCAAGATAGGCCCAGGCAATAGACATCAAGTAGGTATTTTAATTGTTCATAGGTTAACAGGAGATTACTAGGCTAACAGCTTAAGAGCCCTTACAAGCCTAGTCAACATAACCTGATTTTACCCTGTATGTGGTTTCCAGGAACAAAAAGATGGGATAGGTTTGTGCATATGCCTTGAGTATTTTACAGATTGTTCCTGTCCATAAGGATGAAGGTGCTACCCCAGGTGTGAATTTGCAATTTCCCATCCATTGCTGCAAATTGCATTTGAAGAGGGGCTAGGAAAGTGATCTGTTCCAATGAAGGGGCAATCTGTTAGCTTGAGTCACTGACTAAGTTTAGATCCCTAGATTAGGTGACACTCATGCTGTTTGTCTTGTGGATGTGTAGCAGCTCCATCATGGCTGGATTTGTGAGTTTCTTATAGGTTTGGCATATTTCACCCCTTAATAGTCAGTAGGAGACAGAGTAAAGGGATAGGGCCTTTAGTCTGTCCGCATAGGACATGTTGTTAACACCCTGTATTTTCTTTAAGAGAAATGTGTAGGGTCACTGCAGCTATTGTAAATGCCTAGACAAGTACATCTAAAATGGCACATTGCACTCTATTATTAGTGTAATGAGGGCTAAGTACAGTGGGAGTATAACTTTCCTGGATCAGGATGCCATACATTTACTTATAAGTTGTGCCATGTCGAATGACTTCTTCACCACTCTGGACACGTGGCTGTAAAGCTTCAGGCTATTATCTATCTGTGCACCTAGATCTCTCACTTCCAAGTGTACTCTTAGGGGTGTACCATTAATGTTGTACATCACTGGGGGATTTGATGATTGCCCCCAGCTTTGCAGTCTTTGGCAACCTTTGTCATCTGAAGGCCTTCCAGATTAGCCTTAACTTCAGAAATGTATGTTCCAAACAAGAATGGTCCCATCACTGAGCCCTGTGGCACACCACTAGTAGCTGGCCTCTTGCTGGATCTGGATTCACCTACTTTGATCATGTGTCCTGTCTGTGAGCCAACTGGCTATCCATCTGATGACAAAGGGATTTATGCCCAGTTTTGTGAGTTTATTCATAATGCCTGAGTGCGGGATTGTGTCATATGCCTTGGCCAGGTTGAGGAAGGCAATATCCATGGCCCTAGTGACTTTTTCAAAAAAATTTAGCATGACCTACCCTTGACAAAGCCAAATTTGATTGGATCCAGTGTTTGAAGGCTTCCTTTGTCATTGTTTATCAGGTCCATGATTATTTTTTCCATGGACTTAAATATGACTAGTCAAACTTATGGGTCTTTAATTACCCAGGCCATTGTTGCTGTCCTCCACTCTACTGGGACAAAGCCAGTCCTGAGGCTGTGGTTAAATAGAGATCTAATAATAAATAAATAGAGATCTCGTAGAGCCTGATAGGTTCTGATTCAAGCTGTTTAAGAGGCAACCTTGTATATTGTCAGGTCCCACTGAAGCTGCGTTTTTAGCTGTTGTGTTTTATGGTTTTGGTGTGAACTCTCAGAGAATGTCAATTAATGCAAGTGTCAGGCCCAGCACAGACCTTGCTGGACCCCACACCACCTTCAGTAGATACATCTCCAGATGCAAGTACTCTGTTATCTGACTTCAGGAATTTTTTTTTTTACTTACTTATGTCCAGTGTTAAAAGGACAATACTAACTATAAAGGGAGTTAGTGGAATGTTTACCTTTGCTCTTTGTGTCCTGGGAACGTGACCCAGGGTAACCAAAAGGCCTTTATTTCTGTGGCAGATAAGAACTGAAAGCTATTTCCTTCTTACAGTCACAGTCCTTGGATGACTACCCTTTTTTCAGAGCCTTTTAGACTAATGAATTCCTTAAGAGCCTGAAATCTGGCCCCTTTAATTTCTCTTAAAAGTGTATCAGTGGCTGTCTGAGTAAGATATGAGAGCTACCTTTGGTTATCCCATTCGTATAGCCTGTGCTGAAGGATACCATTTTTGCAGAAATCCAGCATTCTTGTGTTATTTCCATTTTCAAGATGGCAGATGCCCTCTCAGAGCCCTCAGCTTAATTTATCCACATTCTGTTTAAGCATAATAGGGCTGACAGCTTTGTGATTTCTTCAGTTCAGTTCAGTACAAGTCACAGAGCACATTACCATTACCCCTTACCACCTGATTGTGTATAAAGCATTGAATACTGTAGTGAGAGGAGTTTTTCTTCTGTGGAGGTGGCAGAATCAGCCAGATGGTAGAGAAGTTTTCATCCCTTTCTGATTTGGGGCTGAAGGAACACCTTCTACAGTGGATATCAGTGTAATCTTCTGTAACGTTAATGGTAACATGGGGTAGGTCAGGAATCACTCGTGTCTTTCACCACAGGATTTTTTTTTTAACTGAGGTTGTCCTCTTTTAGCCATCAGCATAAGCAGGCAATTCCAGATGCCTCCATCCAGGGATGGGGAATCTCTTCCTCATTTTACTTGGTTACATTGAAAGATAGCTCTGCTGGCACAGCAGTCACAGTCCAAACCACTGTCAAAGGCTGCCAGTAGGAGATGCCTCTTAAACCTCTTAGGTTCTCCCTCAGAAACCTGTTATGTCCTCCCTCAGAAAGGGCTTTGCTCTGAGACCAAACCATCAGTGCACAGCTTGTGGGACAGGTACAGAATGTGTTCATTATAGGGACCATTGAAATAATTCTTCTGGAATGAGGCTAGTGGTTTTACTCCTATCTCATCTTAATTTTGAATGGGATGAAATTCTTTCATCCCATCCAGGCCCCTCAGCAAATCCAGTGAATCAAGTTTCAAATGGCTAGATGGTGAGTGTTCAAGGAGTTATTTCCCTCCTGCTGCAGGGTAACTTGATGATATTGCCAAACATAATGAATGCCTTCTGGCACATCAGCTTGTGAAGCCACACAATACATTTCTTCATTTCACTGTGGGGGCTTGGGTAGGCGTACAGTACAGAGTACTGTTGTTTGGTCTCTCCAGTGTACCCAGAGTATTTGTTAAGGTACTCCTGATGAAACCCTTGCAGTGATAACTCCATATGTGCCACTACATGTATGACTGACCACTGGGTGGCCTTGTCAATGGAATTCACGTTAGACCTATAGACTGGACCACTTCCTTGATTACAGGCCCTGTGGTCTCCATATGATAAGAGAATCTGTGAGCCTGACCCCAGGTGGTCGTCTTCATAGCATCAGAACTGGAATTTCGTGTCATCCATTCTGTTCCACAGTGAGGGCTGAGGAGGTCATTTCTTTGGCATCCTGGATGAGGGTGCATTAGAGACACCTAATCTTTTTTGGTTGACATAATGTTCATGGCTTTTGTTCTTGTGCTTAGACATGCAGTTGTGTCTGGGATGGCAGAGTTACCATTCACTCATCTATTTTCTCTAGGTGGAAAGAAATGCTGAGTCCCTGCATTTTGTTGGCTCAGACTAACATTGCTTAGGACATTTTAATTGAGATAAGCTGAATTTATAAACATAAAAATATTCTGATGTAAAAAGGAAGGTACTTTGTATACTACACTCAAGTGTTGTTTTCTTCACTTATACAACTGATGTTTCCCCACCCCTGTTTTATTCCTTTTGTGAGATATTCCATGTACTTTTGAAACCCCTCATTAACATGTGCTGCAGTGCTGGCTTTACAGTGTGTTCCAGGACTCAAAACACTTTCTTTGTGAAACTGTCTTTCCTTAGATCATGCTCAAATTTCCCTTTTCCTGATATCACCCAGACACTTTAGCTTTTCCCACAGTATGATACTCAGTGGCAGCTTAGTACATACGTATTCTTAGCTATGGTTTTTGTTAATTTTTTCACTGTATACATACCCAGCTGTCTAAATTTTCATCTTTATACAACAGTTTCCCACATTCCTTAGTTGTCTTGGTTAACTCTGTGTTACACACTTTTGAATAGTCTAATTTCAGGTTTACTGTGCGGTTCTGTCAACTCCATTGTCTCATTTTATAAACCTGTCTCATTGTATACGGACTGTTTCTGACCCACAAAGAGTGGCCAAAGTTATTCTCTTTTAAAGGGAAGTGATAGGTGAAGGATGAAGAATAAAAATGTTGATTTGAAGAGCATTCTAGACTGAGTGGAATACTTGGCTATATCCTTTCTGTACCATCTTATGTAGTTGTTTCTTTAAATCTCAGTCTGTCACATTCTGGGCATTCGCAGCACCTTGACCTTCCCTATTGTCCTTGTGCCTGGACTGTGTATCTTGCTCACTTCCAGAAACCTCAGATTTTTCTGTTTTCTCAAAAATAGAGACATTTCAGCATAAATTTATTAAAAATATATACAAACGTATGAGGAGAGGTTAAAAGCTTTACATTTATATTTTCAGACTTATAGTACACTTAGAAAATACTTGATTATGGTCTCTAATGTGTGGTGACCCACTTCTATTCAAATTCTAGGACTAAAAGCATCAAGTATTGATGGTAAACTTAGAATCCTAAGAAACATTAATAGGCATGCCACCACTGCTAATTGGTTCTATGACACATTGGCTGAGTCATAAAAAACATGCAAGGCTACTGAGTCCTATAAAATTTGTCTGGATGAGTTTTTACAAGGAAGTCAATTTGGAGGCTGAGTGGTGGGCAAGTATAGACTGCATCCTTTGCTAGTATTTTAATGATTATTTATGTATTGTTTAACATTTGTTTACCAGAAAAGTCTGACTGGGATAATATCCCATTTTCAGCACAGGCCCAGGTAGAAAAGCTCCACATTCACATAATATGGTTACAGTTGAATAAAGTTATTACACAGCCTAATACAGAAGAATGACATATTAACTAAGGAAAGATTCAGCTTAAGCCCATACAGTATGTACCTATATACTGCAAATATTTGATAGCTATAACAAGCTGAAAAAGAACATTGTCAATAGAATATTTACAAGTTGCAGTTCATAGAGATGATATTAAACACACTTGAGTATACTCTTTGGAACAGAGATGAAAAGATAATACAGCCTATACAAAAATATATTTGATCTTTGTCTAAGAAATAGATTTTACTAATTCCTTCTGTCTGAACATTGTCAAAGTATGTTGGTGATGGAAAAAGGGAGGTACTAGTTCAACCCACAGTGCAGGAGCAAAGCCAGGTTTGATTTGGGTAGTCTTTTAGTAGTAATTTGAAGTTGGAGTGGATAGAAGTAGGTTTAATTAGCAGAGGGATAGAATTCCATATTTTTAGCGACAGATTATGAGTAGAGAGTTTGGCCAGAGGATTTGTGGGGTTTATATCTACTGTGAAAATGTTCATTAGAACAAAGTCTATTAGGGTGATAGGAATGGAGAATAAGAGTAAAAGTAGGGGCAGTCAGCTTTGTGAATAATGCTGTGTGGAGATAATCTGTATGCAATCTAAATGTTGAGGCAGTTCAAGCCAATTCAATGCCTTAAGGGCCATGTAGTGGTAGCCTCAATATTGTTTTTTTGTAAGCAAATTTTGCAACCTTATAATAGCATGCCTCCAGCTTATTTTTACCAGTAGCCTGAAAGTTGGTTAGGATAGATACACCGTACATGAGGGATGGGGGAAGGTATGTAGTGGTAAGAGTGGTGTTGGTAATGTTGCTAAGGAAGTTTTTATGCCTGTAGAGTATTCCTAATTTTTGGTGAGTCTTCTTTGTTATTTTGGACATGCAGGTCAAGTGTAAGGCTATAATCTATAATTAATCTAAGAAAATTTGTATGGGACGTTACTTCACTTTCAAAGTTTTGTTTAGTGGAAATGTTTTGAAATTTGCTTCATCAGGCATGTGTTTTGGGGAAAATAGCATTAACTTTGTTTATTTTTAGAGTTGAGTAGTAGCTGGGCATTATGGAGCGATTTTTCAATTGAGGAAAAAGCTGCTTGCATAATATGGAGGAGATGAAGCAAGTTATTAGATGAACATATAAGTGTAGAATCATCGGAATATTTTATAAGAGAAGCTGGACCTACAGAGGTATATAGGTCATTGATAAAGATATTAAAGAGGAGGGGACCAAGAACAGCGCCTTCGGGTACATCGGTGAAGACTTGCAGGTATGGTGAGTGAATGTTCTGCCATTTCACAGACTGGATACTGTCAGTTAAAAGGCTGTTGAACCACAGTAATGAAGTGGGTAGTCCAAGTTGAGACAGTTTATACAGGAATTCAGGGTGAGAAACTATAAGAAATAGCCAGGGAATTGTTATGGCTAGGCTTGTATAGGTCCTAGGGCTGATAGCCTAGTACCAACCTATGAACCTATATTGAAAGCTTTTGAAAGGTCAAAAAATAAGGAGGAAACAAGTTTGCCCAAATCCCAGTATTTCTGTATGGTTTCATTAAATGATAGGAGAACAGTAGTTGTACTTTGTGTTAGGCAGAAGCTATGTTGGGTGGATGTTAAGAGCCATTCTTGTACAACATAGTGGAAGAGTTGTTTATGAATACATCTTTCAAGAATTTTTTAAGAGAGGTGAGAATACTGTAATAGGTCGAAAGTTAGAGATGTCAGCCGAGATGCCACTTTTATGAAGACTGATAATGTAGGATTTTTTCCATAGTGAGGATACATAGGATTCTGATATTTATCTGTTGATGAGTATGGAGGCTGAGTATGCTATGACATTGGCAGTTATTATTAGGTATTCAGGCAGGAGGTTGTCAGCTGCAGTGGAGCAAGGTTTGAATTTAAGTATAAGTTTTTTATTTTTTTATCATTGATGTAGAGAAGTGGAAGCTGCTAGCAATGGGCAGAGAGGGTAATTCAGCTGGAGACACTTGTGGGGGGGGGGTAAAGGATGTTGTAGTGTGTATGGTATATGGAGAAGGTTGGTTTGGGTCTAAACTGTTTGCTGAAATACTAGGATTGGGTGTTGGGGGAGTGGTAGAAGCATGGATGGGGATGAAGAGTTTTTAGTTAGGGAGGTAATGCTTTCTATGAAGTAAGCATTGAATAAGGTTGCAAGTTGTAGTAGAGAGCTATTATGAGGTGGTTTGGGTTCCTTGTTTTGAGCCTAAACTTAACTGGTTATTTATTGATGTCAAGAATTTTGGGGGATAATTTTGTGTGTTGAAGTTCTAGATGGCTATAATATTGTTTTTTTTTTTTTTTTTTGTTTTGTTTTTTACTCAGATTGCACAATTCTTTGTAAAGGTATAGGACGTTTTAAGTTTAGGACATTCTTTCTAAACTTGGTCTCTGTTAGACATTTTAGATTTGATCTACATAGTGAGCCATGGTGAGTGGTTAATTTTCACTCTTTTTTGCAGAGTAGGGCATATCTGTTTAAACGCATTTAAGAATAAGGTATTAAAAGTATTGACTGCATCGTCGAGTGGAAGAGTTTTTTAATTAAAGGCTTTCAAAGTATTGATGAAGGAGTCAGTATTGAATTTAGAAAGGCTTTAGGTTGTTTTAAGTTGGTGGGTGGTAGTTTGTGGGTATAAGCTAGAAGGTGGTTGTTAAGTGAGTTTGGATAGGTTCCAGTGGTTGTAGATTTACTAGGTTCAGAGACCAGAATCCAGTCTAGAACTGAACCTTTAATGTTGGTATTATTAAATCTAGTGTGTATTTTGATAAATTGTGTGTAACCTTAAAGGTTTATACTAGCTGAGGGAAAGTCTGATGTAAGGTTTTCCAGACAATATTTACATCTCCTAATATGTTTTTTATAAGGTATATAATTATTTGTCCAGGAGAGGATTTCTTCTAGAGCTGTTATATTATTTCCAGGTTAGCTGTACACTGTAACAAAACATAACTTTTTATTGTTAAGCTTTAGCAGTGATACCACTATTTTGGCATTTTGGAATGTTGTATGAATAGGGAGAGAGATTGTATGAACTTGGATAAATTAAGACTTCCCCTCCTGCTTTTTTGAGGGGCCTATCAGCTCTGATAATACTGTAGCCTGGAGGGAGTAGCTCAGAATCTTTAATGTTAGGCTTAAGCCAGTTTTCTGTGATGGCAAGAATATCAGGGTTATACTGTGATATCCAGGCATGTAGCTTTGTAATATTGTTACAAATGCTGTGGAGGTTGATTGTGACAGTATTCAGTTTCTTTGGAAGACAAGTGAGAGAATGATGGGATGTCGGGTTTGATGTGCTAGTTTTATTATTACAGATAGGTGGTGGTTTAATGATAGGACAGTGCAAGCGGGAAGAGGTATAGTTTGATGTGGTAGATAAAGAAGGGTAGGTTGTTTCGCAGTCTTGTGGAGATAGTTCTTTATTTGGATTTATTGGTGAGTTTTTGGGGCCTGGGTTAGGATGGACATCACTGCACTGGGATTTTTGAGAGGTAGTTTTGCGATTTAATGAGTTTTATGTTTTGAATGGAGTGGTAGTAATGAAATATTTTGCCCTTAAAATAAAGACAAGGTGAGAGATTAAAAAGGCAAGGAGATATACTGGTATAGCTATTTCTGATTTCATTGTATGCTGAATAAACTGCAGTAGGATAGGTGTATAGAGGTAAAAATATTCAGTGATAGTTTGTTAGAATGCTAGTAGAATGGAAAGAGATGTGATACTTAGAGAAACATTTGAAATTCTGTGGTTATAGAGAAGGAAATGTGAAGTGTAGTATGAAGTGGAGGGAGGCACAGGTGGAATTAAAGAACAGAAGTAGGTGGAGAAGATTTGTCTTATTAGTTAATTCTAGTTATGTAATAATGAGAAAGGAAATGGATGAGTATCAGTGATATTTGAAGTCAGTCAGAGGCATAAATAGCAGACTATAACTAAGTATTCAGTTTCTTTGGAAGACAAGTGAGAGAATGATGGGATGTCGGGTTTGATGTGCTAGTTTTATTATTACAGATAGATGCCGTAATAACATGAAGAGCAGATGAGCCAGATTTACTTTCTTTGGTTGGCAGGAGTGAGAGCCTGTGAGTGGTTATTTGTGAGATGGTTATGTTGCTGCAGGTGGGAGGAGTTAGGGGTCTTGTGATGGGCTGGAATTTGGATATGGAGGGGTAGGCCCAGTGTAAAGGTAGTGATGTCACAGGTGGGTGGGGATGGAGGTAGGGTGGTGAGTGAAGCAAAGCTGAGCATAAAGGAATCAAACAGAATCCTGCAGGAAAAAACAATCACTCTGGATTATCAAAAGGTAAGTAAAATCTCTTAATACTCTAGGACACAGCAATAACAGTGGTAATGGTAAAAACTAACAGCAAAAAGATGGAAATAACACTAAAACAAGGAAGATTGTGTAAGCAAGAGATGGACAGTGCATCAGTTAACAGTATGATGCTGGTAAAGGAGGTAGAAATGGGCCAGCTCAGATAGGGGAAAGTAAACAGGGAGTTAGGAGTGAGATATATGTAGCGAACGGGAGAGACAGAAACCAAAACCCAATAGTGACTCATTGTGCCTTACAACTGAGAGGCAAACCAGAATATGTATAGGGTATAGCAGTAGAGTATAAATTAAATGGGTTCCAGAATGAGGGTAACTCATATGGAAAGTATTCCTGAGACATCTCAGTATTCATAAAATAAGGTAAAAGGGGACAGTTGCACTCATTCTGAGGCAGGAGATACCAATAGCAGTGACATTTCCCTACAGAAAGTACCTAACCAGTTACATATAGGGACGGTACTTACTTAAGGCACTTCTTTGTAACTTTTCACTGTAATGCCCTCTGGAGCCAAAATAAATGGGTGTCCTGACACTGCTTCGGAGTCTTGCCTGATGATACTAGTGATGTCAGTGTGGAAGGGGGTGGACATGAGACCAACATTGCTGTACTTAAGGCACTTCTTTTTGACTTTTCACTCTAATGCTCTCTGGAGCCAAAATAACTGGATGTCCTGACTCACTTCAGAGGCTTGTCTGATGTTAGCAGTGATGTCATGCTGGAAGGGAGAGGTCTTAAGACTAGCATTGCTGTACCTTAACTTCCCTGGAACATCATCATTTTCATTAATTTCAAATCTGTTCCAAATGTGCATTCAAGGGAAGGTTCTTTTGATCCCTAATAAATCTAGACCTTCTAAGTGTGCCTACAGTCACTGGAATTACAAGTCAGGAGCCTCCTTGTCTGTCTTGGACCAAGTTTGACTATTAGATGAGTTGACATATCAGTCTTGTAAGCAAACATCTTGGCAGAAGGACTGACCAGAGAACATGTATCCTTGTCTCCTGTGGGAGCAGGAAAGGTTTAAAGGGGAACTGGATTTGATTCTATCCATCTGTGGTTTGACATAAAAGTCTGCCTTGTTCACTCTGGGTCCCTGTTATTCACATGTGCTAGTGGCATGAATGAGTGAAAATTCATCATCCTGCATGTGGTCTGTGGATGAGCATGAATCCTGTCTTCAGTGCACCTCAGTACCTGTTCTTGAGAGCAAGATTCATGGTGTGGCTTCCATGTGCCATGACATGGTAGAAGAGTTTGGAGTTCAAGAAGCTTGAGAGAGATAGGCTGTTGAGTCCCTGACTGTCTAGATGTGAATAGCTGAAGAAGGACATATGGTTATCTTTTACTTGGGATTCTATGTTAACCACAAAGTTGGCTTTGCATGACATAATTATCTCCATTAGTTGCCTATTTAGTTTGATAGGAGAGATTTTATCTTTATAGGAATTACGCTTCCAAATTTTTACCATGTTTTTTTTTTCATTTTGTTGATCGTGTTTAATTTGGAATGCTACCATGGCAGTTTGTTTCTGGGGCTAGAGTTGGGCTTGCTTCAGGTGGGAGCAGCAGCCTCTGTGTACAGCCATTGACATGGTTGCACAGACTTTCTGTGAACAATTCACCATAGGTTGCTGTGTTCTCAGGGTTTGGAGGGGTATTGAATTTTGGCAAACCATCACTTGATTAAATGTAATTTGCCTTGGAGTAGTCCCTAACTGTTACTGGTTTTAATAGGTTTATGGAGTTGATTTTTTTGTCAAAGGAGACCGCTTTATGGTCAGACCTTACTAGGGTGAATGAGATGTTGGGGGGGGGGGGTGCAACATTCTCCCATATTTATGAGCATGAGGTCCAGTATGTTGTAGCCTCTGGTGGGCTTGTTCATTATTTGGTCAAGGGTGGTTGTATTTATGAAGTCCATGAATCTTTGTGCCTACAGATTTGAAGCTGTGTAATATTCCCAGTTCATAGAGGGGTAATTAAAGTCTCATGTGAGGAGGGTGTTAGGTTAGATGCTAAGTGCCTGCAGTAGGCCCAAATATACATTCTGAGCTTCTTGGAACATGGAGGATAATCTGCAGCTGGATAAGATATGGTTTCATCTGAGGTAATCTGCAAGTGGAGGATCTTCAGCACATCATCCTTTTTGACTCCCAAGGGATATGCTTGTTATTCATGAATATTCAGACACCTCCGCCTTTAGCTCTTATTTGTGCAGCTACTGGTCTAAAAGTGTGGAAGACACTGAAATCTTGCACTGCTGTGGTTCTCTGTTGCTTTTAACCATGTCTGTGTAACTGCACAAATGTTTGTATTCTCAAGTGTGAGGAGGGCTTGGGGGAGTGTAGTTTTTTTTATTTAGGATCCTGGCATTGAACAGTAATACCACAAGTTACAGTTGAGTTGATTTTGCTATGTCTATAGGTTTGTCAATTTTCATTGCCTAAAAAGAGGCACTATGCAGGTGGATAAAATTGTATCCAGTATTTAATAACCTACAGGGGAAAGGTTCAGACTATCCTTGGCAAGGCAATGTGGTCTATTAACAATGTCCTCCCAAGCTGAAAAATATTAGATCCCCTTAGAATGACACCAGAAAGACAAGCCAGTTGTTGAAATCAGTCATTTTTTTGCTCATGTTGTGGCATCATACTTTGTGATGGTAATATTATGCTCAACGTTAGGCACATAATCAGTCTGAGACATGTAGTCTGAAAGCTCCATAATTTATGTCTTCATATAGTCCATGGAGGTACATCTGAGATCATTTACACCTACATGGACTATAATGGAATCATACTGGTACTGTGTAGCAGTACTTGTCCGTTTTTTTTTTTTTTTTTTGTGCATGTAAGTGCCAAATATTTTCTGCAGATATTGTAAAATGTTTTCAGTTACTTATGATAACTTGCAAACAAAATGCTACAGCTCGGGTATCTCAAATTCAGAATGAGTCCATGTATCAGAGTGCCACAAATTACTACAGAATATTTCTGTATTGGTAACTGTGTATGTCATATTTACCCAGATTAATGATAAAAAATACAATGTACAATGTCAAATCTCCAGAGGAGAAACGTGTAATAATGCCCTGTGTTGCTTTCTGGAATTATTTTAAAATGCTGCATGTTACAACTCTGTTTATATTAAAGCGCAGTGCAAAATGTCACAGCTCCAGTAGGGAACCTCTCACTCCAGCTGGGCAGGTCAACACACAATAGTGCTATGTTGCTAACAATATGTGTCCTGTCTTTTCTTTTAATTCAGTACTGTATGTCAGTTGCACATTACTATGAAGTGCATTGCATAATGCCATGACCGCAGAGATTTTTGTCTCTTAGGGTTAGTAGGCTGAGTTCATTGACTTGTTTCTGCTAATGGGAAATTTTATTCTATTGTAAACACAAAATTTATTCACATTGCACTAAGATTCAGTTTACAATGGATCACTTTTTTCTTGTGAAAAATAAGACATTTGCATTGACTAACTAAGAAAGCCACAACATCTGATTTAAAGTCTCATAAATTGGTGCAGCACATAGCAAGAAAAAAGCACTCTCTTCAAACTAAACAAATAACTCAGAGGACAAATAAAGTCTACCAAAGCCAAATTTGAGGTAAGTTTGGCCTCTCAGGCCAAGGATAACCACAAAGCATTCTTTAGCTATGTCCACAGCCTTAAATTCAATACATAATTGTGTGCAGAACTCATTGTAAATGGAGCCACCTATACTGAGCCAGAAGATATAGCCAACCTCCTGGCTGATAAATGCAGCTCCAACTTTACCCCTCTCTCCCCCTCAACTTTCCCCGAGGAAATATCATCACATATAACTCCCCCTACTATCACTAGGGAACAGGTCCTTAATGCTCTCTCTAAGACCAAGAACAATGCATCAGTGGGCCCAGACAATATCACAGGATACCTTCTAAATAGCATGAAACATGACCTATCGGGGCCACTGGAATTACTATTCAGCTGTAGCCTCCAAACAAGCTTCATGCCTCATAAATGGAGAAAGGCAACAATCATCCCTCTGTAAAAGGTGGGCCATCTACAGACCCATAAGTCTCACTAGTCTTATATGCAAAGCCATGGAAAGAATTATCATGGAGATGATCAATAGAGATATAGTAAACCTCCAGACACTGGACTTAACCCAGTTTGGTTTCATCAAGGGCAGATCATGCCTACTCAACCTGGTAGACTTCTTTGAGAAGGTCACCAAAGCAGTGGATGAGGGCAAGGTCGTTCACCACTGACTACCTTGACCCGGCCAAGGCATTTGACACAATACCCTACTCGGGTATTGTTGACAAACTCAAGAGGTTAGGTACAAACCGTATGTCACCCAGTGAATAGCCAGCTGGCTCGCAGACAGCACCCAGGAGGTTAACATTGGGGGAGTCCACCTCTACAAACAGGCCAGTCACAAGTGGAGTCTCTAAGGGATCAGTCCTTGGACCGCTCCTTTTTGGCATTTACTTCTCAGAAGTCAAGGCCAATGTCAGTGGTCTCTGGCTGACCAAATATGCAGATAATTGCAAATTAGGAGTTGTCATTGAATCTCACACTGACACAAATGTTCTCCAGGAGGGGTGTCAGAGCCAGGGACTAAAACTAAATGCCAAGAAATGCATAATAGTATCCTTTGGGAAGTCATCCATCCGTGGTGACTATCATATTGACAACAGACCCCTTAGAGTTGACCCAGTAGTCAGGGACTTACAGCACACATATATAGTAATCTAGCCTTTGATCATCATGTGTCTACAGTGGTGAGGAAATCATTCTGTGTTGTGCAACTTATAAACAAAGGTATGACATCTAAGTCCAAGGAAGTCTTTGTTCCACTGTATACGGTATTCATCAGACCTATCATTGAGTACATTGCCCCCTTTGGTATGTACCTAACTAGGCATGTCCAACAATTGGAACATCCACAGAGGTTCCTCACTAAAAGAATAGAAGGCATAAGTAGTATGTCCTGTGCAGACCACCTCAAGGCCCTATTCCTGCATTCTGTCTCCTACAGGCTTTTGAGGGGAGGTCTATGCCTGGCATACAGGGCATTGTCAGACTCCACTCTGATGGACCTCCTGCATATCCACAAAACAAACAGCACCAGAATTACCCATTCTAAAGACTTAAAAACCTTACCTGTGATATAAATAGGACCTGCTGGAGAGAGAGGTATGTATCCCAGAGACTACCCCATCTATGGAACAGGCTCCTCATCCATGTGAAGCAGAGTTCCTCCCTAACCCAATTCAAATGCAACTTGGACAATCGGGTGGGAAACCAGAAATTCATCCCTAGTTTGGCACTTATGTCTCTAATGGACAGAGGTAACCTGTAAATGGTTCATCTCCCAGGCACATGTTTACACTTATCAAGGGTATCAGAACTTGTCCGAGATTTGGGATGCATGGCTAGGCTTAAATAGGCCCTTGTGGTCATTAGCCTAGTAAACACCTATGAACTTTAGAAAACATAAATAAAATTTACTAAGAGCTCAGCAAATATAGCAGGACATTTATTTAAACAGTGGTTCTTTTATTACTCATAAATAACTATCATTTCCAGCGTGTCTTTATATGCACTTCAGTATTTTAATCAGTTTATACCTCTCATGAGTGCTATATTTACCTGACCATGTTTTACCCTATTGACTTCTAGCTCATGGTTTTGTTTTCTACAGTATAATAGCAGTCAAGGAGGCAGTCAGTGCTAAATTAACCATTTCAGTCTGCTTTGTGGTCTGTCATACACAGGTCCTTGTTCACCTGTTTTTTTTTCTTGTGAGGGAGGGGGTGTAACTCTTCATATCAGCAGTGAAATAGATGTGTTTTTAACATATATTCTCTCCTGGTGTCATATGTCAGTTTTACAGCTGCTAGTCCATTACTGAGTCTAGGTTGCTTGCTTCTTGGACTGAAACGTAAGTAGTAAACAGAGTGCTCCTCCAATGTACTGTATTAAAACATAAGCATAAAGTACTGTGTGATGTATTATTTAAACAAAAGAAAATCTGTCTTACTGTAAATGTGATTTATATTTTATTTGTTTATAGGTAACAGTTGGAGTGTATGATCCATGCACATTACAACAATATCCTGGATGGCCACTGAGGAATCTTTTAGTCCTGATTGCGTGTAAATGGTATAATTCTATTTTTTACAGTATATTAAATACTGGAATTCATTTTTGTTGTCAATGCACCAAGTTTAGGTAACTTGCTGTTTACATATGTGCGATTAGCCTACTGAGTCATTGTTAGTGTAGAAACACTGTTTAAAAAAGACCATGTGTAAAGATTTGGCAATGAGCTCTACAATCCTACCGCCTCATAGATGATGACAAAATCTGTCAGTGTTATTTGCACTCTAGGCTTGACACCTTTTGAAATTGCACCTAGACAAGTTTTACTTGGATTTTTTATTAATAATTTTATTTTATTTTTCACTGTAATTTTATTTGGCTACTGATTGCCACAGTTCTTGGCACTTTCTGGGCACTGTACACTTGAGCTATTCATATTCGTAGCCTTGTATCTTTAAACCACACTTTCTTTTCTGTAATTCCTTATACATACTTTGCCCTTTCTTCTGATGACTGGTATATTTTACTAACTTTAACTGCATATGAAGAAGGTATCACAGCAAAAGTACCTCCACTTGCCTGTTTGCTCATTACGACTAGTGACCAGATCACCCAGGATTCTCAAAGGAGTCCAGACTTTCTGCATTTATTTTTATTTATTTATACATTTCTTTCATTGTGATGCTATTAATTATTTTATAGTTCTTATCAATTTCTTATATTATTTTTTTAGATTTAATCAGATACCTACTCCTGCTGCTATCATAAACTTATGAATTACACTGGCCTGCCCATGAAATTCCTCAGACCTTGACCTCTAAACCCCATCTCAGGATCCACAGCACTGGCCACAAAGTGTGAAGTTTACAGCACCCAAACCAGCAATGGGACAATTCAATTCTCTGTGCTCAATAAATGTTAATACTGTGTATATGCCTGCCATTGTCTGTGTTACACCCCTACCCCTACTGCATGAACTTAAAGGTTATGTTTAAATGCACAAATTGACCTTTGGTTTCTGCATATAAAACTGTTCACATGCATATTTATTTGTATTACTTCGAATGCGGAAGACTAAATATATACAGCTGTGTCTGTGGCATTTATATTAATGGGTGGGAAAGAGACAGTTATGTCACGTTGGGTTCTAGCTCTAATTATGCTGGATTAGTGTGGGTAGGTAATTTTGAATTAAGTTATTTAATTGCCAAACTGTTAACAGTTTGGCAAAAAGCTAACCATTAGTTATAGTAAGAGTGATCACACCGGATTAGCACAGCTTGTTGGCTTATTCCGTAACATTTCAGATCCAATCTTGAACTGTGGTCTCTGATCCTATGGATATAATTCAACAAGTGTGTGCTGTCAGGCTATTCAGTCAAAGTTTTTCTTGAAGCTAGATCACTGGCATTATAGATGAAGGTTTGCCTATCACTATCTCAGTATGTTTGTCCCACTAACCTAAAGTAATAAATTTGACCTTCTAGTCCCTTCAAATCTATCAATAACTTTTAAGTGATTAAATTTTCTTTAGCAGAATTCATATCCACAATCATATCCCAGGACATCCACCCTAAGCTACCTAATATAGGCACCCATTTCCTGCACAAAAAAGTATTACAATAATGTATTTTAATAAATTTCATGTCATAGACCCCTAGGTAGTCTATCTCTAACCAGCTAAAGTAGGTAATTCCAAACGTTTTTGTAAACGTGATTATCACATTCCTCACAACATCACTGATAATTACAATCTTTACCTCAATAGGAGGCCTGAAGGCCTGAAAAATGTACTGTAGTGGATTGTTGCTCTTTAAATAAACTATCCTTTTAGCCTCACTCTTCTTACCACCTCACCCAGTTTTGCAGGTGATGATCACCATTTTGGTTATATACAGTTTAGGCACTCGCACAAAAATCCATATTACTGTTCCCTACAGCCCACCTTTCAAACAGAATGGAAATATTGACTCCTTATTTTCTGCAGTACTTCATCTTATATGTAAAACTCTTTGTCATAGTCCTAGGTGATTTTAAACTCCATTGTGACCCCACCACCATAGTAGTCAGCTGTCTGTCCTTCAGTAATTTTCATTTCTCACAAAATATTCAGTCTCCAGCTCAATTATCATCCTAGGAACTACTCCATCATTGATTGGATTCAAATTCTTCCGTACAGTTTCATTACTCACATATACTCCAACCCATGCTAAGTGACCCAAACACTAACTACAGCTTTCTGATGTACTGCAAAAACTAATTCAGGAGAAGCTATAAAGACCTGCACTCTCTCTATGTAACACCCCCCCCCAAAAAAAAAAAAAAAAAAATCAAAGCATGCCTTTTGTGTGAACTGATAGAAGTAGACTGTACCATGGTAACCTCCCACTCAGTCTGAAGTACTGATCGATAATATTTCAGTAAAAATATTCTCATTAAGAAAGCAAGGATTTGAAGTTGTCAATACCCTCATTTGACAAACAACAAAAACAGAGATTACTAAAAAGTGACAAGGCAGGTCAAAACTACAAACTCAGTAACACCCCTTAATGTTAGGAGGAATACCGCTTCCCCTCAGAAACGCAAAGAAGTCATCATGTTACTTATGTCAGTGCTAAGAACCATTCACCACAAAACAGTCCAAGCACAGCAAACTAAAAAAAACTGTGAACAAAACCACGGTACTGGAGATAGACGATTAAAAATACATTTAATTAATACAGTACACTTAATGGTAAAAATCCTGCCACAAAATACACCCATATAAAAAAAAATGAACAAATTGATAAGCACTTTCATCCATTAAAGTAATGAACTTCTTCAGATAATCCAGTTAACAAATTCAAAACTTAAATATACAATAAATTAATGTCATTAGTAAATACAGCCGATCCAAAACCTTATTGACTGATTTCCATAAAATACAACAACCAATAATTAACTTACAGCTAATTTGCTTAAAAAATCCATACTACTTTTCGATTGGTAAAAGACAACTTAATGAATATACAAAGCATTCTGCACCCAGTCTTTTATGATTGGCAAAGCAGAATATTAAAACCAATAGGAAACCCATTTATTCACAGGTAGATTGGTGATGCAAAACACTCCTTGAATTATGATTGGTTACCTGCACTAGCTATACTATATTGTTATGTTTTGATTTCCCAAGCCATGATGTACATTCCTAATACTAAAACCAATACGTAAAACATGGAAAATAATAAAATAATTTTAAAACACTTATTTCAAAGCTAATAAAATAGTCACATATTATTAAAAATCTAAACAAAAAAGAAATACCAATAAACCTACTTTGGACCAGTATACTTATCATTGCAGTACATTAAGTTTCATTATTGTAAATGTGTAATTGAGGGTATGAGTTTTGAAATAAAAGGGTTGGAATTTCAGGTTAGGGTTAGGTATAACTGTAAAACCAGGGGGATTGTTTATATTGCTAAGTGCCAGAAATGCATGGACTTTTATGTAGGTAAAATGGATCGTAAATTTAAGGTTAGGATTTATGAACATGAATATAATATTAAAAAGAATTGCCTGAACAGTGCTCTTGCAAAACATGTTAACAAATGCCCTGGGCATTATTTTTCTTATATGGCTATGGAGTCAGTAAGTAAGAATTTGAGGGGTGAACCTCAGGCTTTACACTTAGAAAAGGAAGAGTTAATCTGGCAAATCCGGCTAAATGCCAGAGTACAGTGTGGGATTAATGAACAGTCTTCCATTGCATGTCTTTTGAAACTTAAAGCACTGGAACGGGAAGTATGTTGGTCCGAAGTAGGTTTAATGGTATATTTGAAGTAGTTAACTTCATTTTATCGCAACCTGTGGGTATTCGGATCCATATCAGATCCGAGCCGGCAACTTATTTTCTAGCATCTGCTCCAAGCTTCGAGCTCCTCCCCTACCCATAATACACCACCATCTCCTATCTTCCCTCAGATCTCGTTTGCCACGCCATAGTGAGCATCGTGGTCTCCTTTGCTCTGAGCTTCAGGGATAAGTACGTTAGTTATTCTATATTGTGTGTAAGTGGTCATTAGTTTTTTCCTATTTCCCCCCCTTTCACTGTACGCTGTTCGTCGGTTATAGCGTTATAAAAAAAAAAAGAAAAAAAAAAGTTTTTTTTCTGAGAGTAGTTTCTAGGCCACTTCCCTTCAGTGTGTGCTAGCGTGAAGCGTTTCCTCTTAGGGAGTGACAATTAGTTTTTAGACTATGGCTGGTCAGCCTAAGTCAGTTTTCAAAAAATGCACTGTGTGGCCATAAGCTCTCACCAGCTGATGGTCACACTCTGTGTGTAATCTGTTTGGGAGTGCCCCATTTATCCACCCAGTGTACAATCTGTGCAGGCTTCAACCAGAGAGCCCTCAGGGATAGGAAGGCCAGATTGGTTGCCAAGGGACTTCTCCCTGCATCCATGCTGGAGTCTGCCACGGCCTCTGTCTCTGGTACTCCCGCTCAACCACCCACTCAGACAGGGACTCAAACTCCCGCTCGTTCTGGTGTTGAGAAAGATAAAGACAAGGAAAAAGAAAAAGGAAAGAGAGAGAAAAAGAAAAGGACAGAGAAAGGCGCAAGGAAGACAAAAAGAGGAAGAGGGATAGGCCTCACAAGAGGTCTCCTGATAGGGAACCCTTCCCTACTCCACCATCCAAGACTTTGAGGCCAGCTTCTCCAAGGCTCCGCTCACCCTGTTTCTTGCCAGAGCCGATGAATCCTCTGATCCGAGGCCTTCCTTACCCTTCCAGTTGCCTCTCTTAAAGATTCCACTAGGAAGGTCTATTGCAGTAAATGGAGACGTTTCTCTATTTGGGCCTCTCAGAGAAACCTGGATCCTTTTACAGCCACTGTTCCAGCGGTGTTGAATTTCTTAACTAGTATTTTTCAGCAAGGAGCTAGTTCCTTCATGGTGAAAGTACAACTGGCAGACATTTCTAATTTTCATGCAGGTGAAAATAAGATTGCACCCCTTCCCGAACAGTGTCCCCCCCAATAATTGGCTAAGCTTCTGGTGTCATTCTAAGGGGATCCAGTATTTGTCTGCCTAGGATGACATGATCGATAGACCACGATGCTTTGCCAGAGATGGCCTGCACCTGTCGCCCTTGGTATTCCAGATACTGGCTAAGGCTCTTGCCAACCCCTATAGTGCCTTTTTTAGGCAAGGTTCAAATGACAAATTCACCACTGTAACAGGTACAAGCACGCGAAATCTGAGGGTAATGCTACTCAATGCTAGAAGTCTAAACCTCAAAATGCACTCACTCAAGGCACTCCTTAAAATGGAGAATATCGACATCTGTGCAGTGACAGAGACCTGGTTCAAAGCTTCAGAGAGCACCCCTGCATTACCAGGCTATAATTCATACCACACCTTTCTGCCACCTAACCCGGAATGAAGCACTAAAGGTGGAGACGTGTCCATATTCATTAAGGATATCCACACCTCCAGGCTAGTTGCACAGCATAATGCATCCGAGATTATCCAAGTGCAACTAACTCTGGGCAAGACCGCAATCCAAATATTAGCTTGCTACAGACCCCCTACCATGCCCCAGGATTCCCACTCCTCATTTCTTGATACACTGGAAAGTATTAAGGTACAACCTAACACCCTAATAATGGGCTGTTTCAACTACCCCACCATTAACTGTGAAAACTACTCATGTACCAACTCTTTTGCTCAATGTTTTCTGGAATTCATAAATTCCAACACCTTGGATCAACTTGTTCACACCCTCACCAGGGGCAGCAATATCCTAGACCTGGTCATTACCAGCATGGGGTAACCGGTGTTCCACACCAGAGGTCAATTCCTCGTTGGTCAGATCCGACCACAAGCTAATCACCCTAGACATCCATATCCCGCCCCCACCCCCAATTAGGGAAACCACCGTAAAAAAATCTCCAAAGCCAACTTCACACTTAAGACAGAAGTGGCAAACTTCATGACACCCATGCAGACGGACAATAGAGGTATGACTGCTGAATCCTACACAAATGCACTTTATAAGCAGTTACACGAGTGCATGGATCATGCTATCCCTAATAGAACCAAGATGCTGTCCTCCAAAAAAAGAAGCCAATCTGGTGGTCCTCTGCCATAAACAAACTGTACAACAGAAGAAAGAAACTGTTGCAAAAAAGAGTAAAATCCCATGACTGGAGGAACTCCCTGGTCAACCTCAGTAAGAAGCTGAGATCCCTCATAAAATCCTCCAAAGCTAGGTACGAAAACAAAATTGCAACTGACTCTAAAGACAACCACAAAGCATTCTATAGCTATGTCAAGAATCTAAATGGCAACACTCAGATCTGCTCTGAGTTGCAGCACAATGGCACTAAATATACAGAACTAACTGATATTGCCAACATCCTGGCAGATAGGTTCAGTGCTAACTTTACCCCCCCCCCCTCACCCCTTAGAGGGCCCATCTCTATACCGGAAGAATGCAAAGTTCCTGTAATCACGGCTGCAGAGGTAAAAATCACACTCTCCAAAGCCAAGAACACAGCATCCATGGGACCTGACAGTATCCTAGGTTGTGTTCTACATGAACTACAGAATGAACTGGCACCCTGCCTAAGTACCATGTTCTGTCATAGCCACACCTCAGGCTTTGTGCCCACTGAATGGTGCACCACAATGGTTATCCCACTCCACAAAGGGGGAGCCATGACGGATCCCAGGAACTACCGCCCCATTAGCTTGATGAGCCTGGTCTGCAAGGCCATGGAACGTATCATCATGGAACTCATAAACAAAGACATTGGTAATCTCCAAACTCTGGACCCTACCCAGTTCAGATTTGTAAAAGGCAGATCATGTCTCCTAAACCTGATTGACTTCTTTGAAGCAGTCACCAAAGCCATAGATGAGGGTATGGTAGTTCACACAGCTTATGTAGATCTCGCCAAGGCTTTCGACACCATCCCCCACTCTGGAATTATAGATAAGCTCACTAAACTAGGTATAAATCCCTATGTCACAAGATGGCTTGCCAACTGGCTCACAGACAGAACCCACACTGTGAAAGTAGCAGACTCCAAATCCGACTTCAGACCAGTGACAAGTGGAGTACCACAGGGTTCAGTCCTGGGTCCTCTCCTGTTTGGTATCTACTTCTCTGAAGTACAGGCTAACACAGAAGGTCTTTGGCTAACAAAGTTTGCAGACGACTGCAAACTTGGAGCCATAATCGAAACTCCTAACGATGTGGACATACTACAAAAGGGCCTCACTGAGACAGATGCCTGGTTTCAAGCCATGGCCTGAAGCTCAGTGCCAAAAAGTGTATTGTCATCCACTTTGGTAAAAACTCTGTACCCATGAACTGCCACATAGCTGGTAGTCTACTTAACGCCAAAAGTGTTATAAGAGACCTTGGGACACAGGTGGACAGTAATCTCTCCTTTGATAATCACATCGCCACAGTGGTCAGGAAATCCTTCTACATGGCTCACCTCATCACAAAAGTTTTCTCATCCAGAAAAAGAGGTCATTGTTGCCCTCTACTCATCACTCATTAGACCCACTATAGAGTACAATGCCCCTTTTGGTATGTACCTCACAAGACATCTACAACAACTGGAAAGGCCACAGAAATACCTCACAAAGAGCATTACTGGCCTCAAACAGATGCCCTTGCAGACAGTCTCAAAAACCTCCAGCTTTACTCCGTCGCATATCGCCTACTCAGGGGCGATCTCTGCCTAATTTACAAAGCTATGTCAAACCCAGAGCTGTTGGACATGCTACACTTAAAGAAATCCCTCCGAGATACATGCTCTAGGGACCTAAACCTTGTCATCACAATAAACAGAACATGCTGGAGGGATAGATTCCTGTCCCAAAGACTTCCCATACTCTGGAACAGACTACCTATCTATGAAAAAACAGAGCTTCTCATTAGCACTCTCCAAGAAAAATCTTGATGATTGGATGGGAAATAGGAAATTCACTTCAGGGGTCACTTCTGTGGCTCTGCTCGACAGGGGCACAGGAAAATAATTTTCTTGGGTAGCGAAAGCCAGGGTACATTTTTGGCTAGGCTTATATAGGCCCTAGGGCCAATAGCCTAGTACCTACCTATGAACTGGCCTATTCTAGGCTCTGTAAAGCTTTTCTAAAAGGCACCTTTCTTCTGCGTCCTCCCATCAAAGATTCGGTTCTTCTTTGCGACCTCACTTTGGTTCTCCAGTCATTAGTAACTCCTCTTTTTTTTGTCTTGGAAGACAGCCTTCCTAGTGGCTATTACATCAGCTAGGAGGGTCTCTGAGCTGCAGGCTTTGTCTGACATGCCTCCTTATTTGGTCTTACATAAGGATAGGGTCTCTCTCCGTACAAATCCTTCATTTATACCCAAAGTGGAATCTCAATCAATCATAAACCAAACAATTGATCTATCTGTTTTCTTTCCAAATTTTCTGAACAAAGAGGAATATAAACTTCATTTGTTAGATGTTCATAGACAACTTCATTTCTACCATCATAGAACATAATCCTTCTGTAAGTCCGATCAGTTATTTGTCTCATTTTCTAAACCTCGTTTGGGAAAGGCCATTTCCAAGGTATCTTTAGCCAGATGGATCACTCTTTGCATTCTACACATTTACAAAGCCAAGGGTTTATCTCTTCCTGGTCTGATCAAAGCACACTCTACCAGGTCCATGGTGACTTCCACTGGTTTTTGGTCTAAGGTTCCTTTGGATCACATTTGCGCAGCAGCAACTTGGGCAAATTCTCATACTTTCATCTCTCACTACAAATTAGATCTGATTTCCAGAGGGAAAGTATCCTTTGGCTCTGCAGTGCTCAGGAATATCCTTCCATGAGGGCCTTCCAGGATTTGTTGAGTAGCTGGAGACTCTGTCCCACAGGTTGCAGATAAAATGAAGTTAATTACTTCAGATAAAGAAGTTATGTACTAGAAAATAAGTTGCCGGCTCGGATCCGATATGGATCCGAATACCCACAGGTTGCATAAAAATGAAGTAGAACTACTCAGATTTTTAATAATTTGTGACTATTTTGTTAGCCATAAGTGTTTTAAAATTATTTTAATATTTTCCATGTTTTACTTATTCGGGAAATAAAAGAGTTTGAAACACTACCACGGCAATGCAGTTCTTCAAATTCTTAGAGTCCCAAACAGGCAATCCAGTAGAATAAAATTATTTATTAAATAAACAGAGGTTCAAATAAAACAAAATAAAATAAATAATGACATCTGATAAGCGCTTTTGGCTATTCAGCCTTCATCAGATCATAAAACTTATTTCAATATTGCGTTTAAAAAGAGTAACTTGACCAATCATTTTTCGTTTCTGACATCCTGGTAAACTAATAGCCAATGAATATGACAATAATACTAATTTCCTATAGGAAGGAGAGTGGAGCTATCAACCAAACAAATAGTCAAATAATGCTCCATTTAACAATCTTCATAGCCAGTAAAGCAGCAGAATTGCATACCCATCATTGGTCCACAGAAGCTACTATGTAAAATAACAAACCAATAGTGCTGGCTCTTCATTAGTAAGCATAGCCAATCAAATGGCAAAGTTTCACATCAGTCACTGTGTACACACCTCCTCAGATAAGAACTTGTAGCAGTCACTAAATAAACTAATCTTCAAGCCCCTAGGCAAAAGTACTCATAGGTCCACAAGGGCTGCCATAAGGAGTAACAATCCAACAGCGCCAACTCTTCATAGATAGTCCTAACCAATCAAATGACAAGATCGTACATCAACCACTATATACACATCTCTTCAACTAGAGTTTGTGATGGCCGCTGGAGAAACGATTCTCCAGATAACTGTAACAATACCTCCTTATAGAACAAAGTACAAGGAATAAAATATAAGGTATGTCCCAAAAACCACAGGGATGATTGTGTGAAGTAACTCTTAATCAGCATGGAAACTTATAGCCAGTCAAAGGACAAAACACAAATAAGGCTGATTCCTTACTGGTTGAAATCAGGCAAATGAACAGAGGATGCTTCATTCACCATAAAGCCACAGAGGCGTCTCCATAATGAAAAAACGCTCCAATGGCGCTAGTTCCTTAAGAGGGCGCATACCCAATAGAATGGCAAAATCACGTGCCAATCACTGTTCTTTCTCTTAACACACCTTCTCCATTATCGGCCTATAGCGGCCATTAGCTAGAGCAACTAACCAATAGCTATAATAATAGCACTGGTTCCTTACTGGATGATATACATAGCCAGTGGCTGAGTGTATGGTTGACATACACTCCAATCAACATGAAACATCTCATTTCATAGCCAATCCGATATTAAAGTTGCACAACAATAGCTGTTCTACTTCCCATTTACCCTTTACAGTATAAGTTGGTATAAATGCTAGGTAAGGTCCCTCTTTATTGGATAGAATACAATTCATCCTCCAAACGAACTTTCAGAGAAAAAAATGACTTTTACTAATAACCAATCACGTTCCTTCCAGCTTTTAGAATTGGTTTTAATGGGACAACAGAATTTTTTACTTATTGGTTTTAGCATTAGGAACATATGTCATGGCTTGGAAAGTCTAAACATAATACAGTATAGTTAGTGTGGATAACAAGTCATAATTTAAGGAGTGGTTTGTATCACCAATTAACCCATGAATATATGGGCTTTCCTATTGGTTTTAAGGTTTTTGCTTCACCAATAATAAAAGACTTGGGCGCACAATGTTTTGTATATTCATTAATTTGTCTTTTAGTAATCAGAAAATGGTCTGGATTTTTTAAGCAAATTAGCTGTAAGTTTATAGTTGGTTGTTGTATTTTATGGTAACCAAATCAGTAAGGTTTTAGAACAGCTGCATGTACCAGTGGCATTAATTTGCTGTATATTTAAAGTTTTGAACTTGTTAATTGGATTACCTGAAGAAGTTTATTACTTTAATGGACGAAAGTGCTTATCAATTTGTTCTTTTTTATATGGGTGTATTTTGTGACAGGGTTTTTACCGTTTAGTGTACTGTATTAATTAAACATATTTTTAACTGTCTATCTACAGTGCTGTGGTTTTGATCACAGTTTCTTAGTTCTAAGAACCAGAATTACACTCTCCAAAAATAGGGTAACTGTGACAGAGAGTATAGAGAATATATCCTAAGGAGAATTAGAATAACTTTAATACAGAGTACAGGGAATATATACGAAATTCAAAGTTGCAGTATCTTAGAGTATTCTGTTTTTAACTATCAACAAGTTTTTGCTCAAGAATCAGGGGCAGAACCTAACATAGTAGGGGACAGAGTGCTAAAACCAGGGATGAACTTAAATATTACTCTTATTCACTTGAAAAAGTCAAACAAACAGCATGTTTTGTATCAACATACATTTTCTAAAATTTAGGAAGTATCCAACTCTGATGCTTGCCATTACTGACGGACTGCTATCCGTAATGATTTAAGAGAAAATCATAAATTTTGCAAGAGTACGAGACAAAATCAGGGATGTTCTGCAAAATCAGGAACAGATGAAAGATAGTTAATAGTGGTGAGGGGAGTACAAGAGATTAGAAGCCCCCCTCCCCCTTGAAAAAATGCTGCATCTTTTAATGCTGAGTTTCAAAATTTGTTGTTTTGATAGTGAAATAATGCATCTGAAGTAGTTACTTCATTTGTTCTGCAACTTGTGGGTCTCGGATCTGACCGGCAGCTTTCCAAGCTTCAAGATCCAAGCTCCTAGCTCCTCCCCTCTACCCACAATCCCCTGTCACCACCACACTACCTCAGATCGTTTTTGCCGCGGCTTGAATCAAAAGCATCTTGAGAAGAGCTCCTGAGCTTAGCAGCAGGGAAGTGAATTTTTTCTTGAAATTTTCTTAAAATTTTGACAAAGTTAAAAGAAGAGTGTGTTGAGAGAGTGTTTCTCTGCCCTTTTTTATTTTCGGGATTGCGTTTTGTTTAGTTAACCCTCTCCTAGGTGTTTGGGCGTGTGAGTGTGTGTGTTAGGAAAATGGCCGAAGGCCATAAGGCTATTTTTTCTAAGTGCACTGGATGTGGCCATAAGCTTTCCCCAGCTGATGGCCACACTCAGTGTGTTATATGCCTGGGGGTTGCCCATTTGTCTTCAGACTGCCAGGTTTGCGCAGCCTTCAACCCCTGGGCTGTGAGGGACAGGAGGAACAGGCTTATTCTGGCGGGATTGCTTCCCCCGGAGGAGGCCTCTTCCTCCTCTCCCTCCAAGGTGCAGGCTGCCCAGGTAGCTTCGGCACCCCTGACTCCCTCGACTCAGGCTGGGACTCAACCTCCCACTATTGCCTTGAGTATGAGGGAAGTTCAGTCTTCTCCTTCTAGGGAAAAGCACAGGGAGAAGCACAGACACAAGAGGCAAGCCGAGCCTCATCCCTCGGCTCCGCCATCGAAGACTGTTAAATCGCCTCTGAGGGTGTCCGGACCTTCTCCTTCTCGGCTCCGATCCCTTTCCTTCTCGCCGGAGCCGAAGGAGGAGCTCCTATCACCCTCGAGGTCGTCGAGGCGGCCTTCCAGGCTCGCCTCTACGACCACCTCTAGATCTACTAGGTCTCTCTCCGACGCCGATATGGACAGGATGATGCGTCGGTTTCTGCAGACCCAAATGCAGATGGGGGTGCTCCTGCCTCCCCCCCCCCCACAGGGGGGGAGTGCAGCTTCAATATTTGCCCCGATTTCTCCTTCTTCAACCCGGATCTGGGTTTTGGAGTCTTCGGATCCAGGCCCTTTCGGAGCCGGGGTTTTGTCGGCGCCGGTGGCCCAAGCCTTCTCGACGCCGACCATACCCTTGAGTATCTCGGATCTGAGCTCTCGGGGCCGTGGGCCGGGCGTCGGATCCGTGGGAGCGGGTGCATCTTCGGCGCCTCCTATGTCGGAGAGCACCTCCTTTTTGGATCCGATGGCTTCGGCTCCGACCCCGATCCCTATCTCGGAGCTGAGGAGACTGCTCCCGGGGCCGGAAGAGAGTAGTACTCCCTCGGCGTTCGAGGTAGTGGAGAGGGTACAGTCAAGGTCTTCCAGGTCCCCGACTCGGGCTTTGGATCCTTCCGCTCCCTCACTGCATACGGGTCTACCTTCCATCATCCTTCCATTGGGACAGCCTGCTCAGACCCTCCATTTGGTTCCCTCAGAGGAACAAGAGGCCGTTGACGAGCCCTCTTCTGATAGTCCCACAGAGGAGGTGCCTCATAAACGGACGTGTAAAAGGAGGCACATGGACTCCCCCGAATCCGTCACCACAGATACGGACTTAGAGGAAAGGGAAGGTTCCCCAAGGTCACCCCCCGAGGATGTCTCCTTTGGAGACATCATGGAAATGTTGCGTATTGGGGGGGGGGGTGGTCTGCCCAAAAACCTTCCTCGGATGAGTCCGTATTTCTGGAGGCATTTGAAGCGGGCCCATCTACCTCCTGGGTGTCCCCACCGGCAGATCTCCTGGTAGATCTCCTGACTACTAGGGCTTGGCAGGAACCCGACACCGTGGAGCCTATCCCACGCTGGCCGGATAAAATCCTTAGCCCCCCTTCAGATAAGCAGGCTTGGGCCAAAGGGTCTCCAGTTGATGCCATGTTGGTGGCTGCTGCCACTAAGAGAGAACTCTCCCAGGAGAGCTCCACGGTCCACCCACTGGACAAGGAGTCCCGGGCGCTGGACCGTATAGGGAAGCGGACCTTTGCTTCAGCAACCCTCTCTGTGAGGGCGCTGAATTATATGGCGCATGTCATCAGGCTGCAACGGGATTTGATCAAGGAATACACTGCAGCTCCACCAGAGTCCATGTCGGTTGAGGACAAAACCATGTTCTCGGCTCGTATGGCCACTCTCAAGTCCATTTCAAATACGTCCATGCGGCTACTGTCTTATGCTTGCGACGCCACGCCTGGCTCTGCCTTTGTAATTTCGCGGAACCTTTCAAGGTGTCCTTCGCGAACGCACCCTTTGACGGCTCTTCGCTTTTTGGCAAGACCGTACGCGATACACTAGTCCAAAGCAAGAAGGACGGGAAGACGCTGTCTGCCGTCGGAGTCCGCTTCTCGAGCCCCCAACGTTCCTTCTCAAGGAATCAGAGGGGACAAAAGAAGCTGTGGTTCCGCAAGTCTCAGCAATCTTATCCAGCTTCGGACTCCGTGCCCTCCAGAGGCAGAGGGGGGCAGGGTGGACGCCGGCACAGAGGCAGAGGGGGACCGTGTAACTTCGGGTCTAGGGAGCCTTTCTCCGAGAGACCCACGCAGCAGCCCTGAGGGCTTACCCGACTGCCCAGCTCTGGAGGCAGTCGGGGGGCGTTTAATGAAGCACCTGTCAATGTGGGAGTCCATCACGAACGATCGATGGGTGCTCCGAATTATATCCAGAGGCTACAAAATTCCCTTCCTATTTCACCCTCCCTCAGGTGGTCGCCTCCCCGATGTCCCACCCAATCAAAGAGAGGCGGCGACCATAGAGATTTCAAATTTGTTAGGAAAAAGAGCCATCCAGCGGGTCCCCCCAGACCAATCCAGATCGGGCTACTACTCAAGGTTCTTTTTAGTGCCAAAAAAGACGGGGGACCTCAGGCCCATTCTAGACTTGTCCGCCCTGAACATGTTTGTCCCCAAAGAAAAGTTCTGGATGGTCACTCTGCAATCTATTCTCCCCTTAATGCAGGAGAACGACTGGATGTGCTCTATAGACCTCAAGGACGCGTACTACCACATTCTAATGGACAGACGGTCCAGGAGGTTCCTCCACTTCCGGCTAGGGGCCAGTCATTAACAGTTCAGGGTCCTTCCGTTCGGACTCAGCTCAGCCCCCAGGGTGTTCACCAAAGTCATGGCAGTGGTTGCAGCCCACCTGAGGCTTCAGGGCATAAGGGTCTTTCCGTACCTAGACGACTGGCTCCTCACAGCAACCAACAGGCATCAACTTTGTACCGCGAGGGACTATGTTCTGTCTCTTGCCGACAGCTTGGGCATTTCAGTCAACATACCGAAGTCTTTTCTTCATCCTGTGCAAGCATTAGATTTCATAGGAGCCAGGCTAGATTCCCGATCTTCTCGGGCCTTCTTGACCTCGGACAGGCTGTCCAGCCTCTCACTCCAAGTTTTGGCTCTTCTTCGCACCAAAGCTCCACCGGCGGAGTTAGTCCTGAGAGCACTAGGCTCGATGGCAGCGGCTATCGGCCTCTCTCTCCATGCTCGCCTAAGGATGCGTATATTACAGTGGACACTCCAAGTTCAATGGTCACTGTTACACCACCCATTGAACACTCCCATCCCCCTGAGCAGGGTTTGCAGGGAATCCCTCCTTTGGTGGCTTCACTCCCCAGAACTCAGGCAAGGGAGACCCTTTGTGATTCCCCCTCCCCAGGCCACATTAACCACGGATGCTTCTCGCCTAGGGTGGGGGGGGCATTGTTTGGGCAGAAACGTCCAAGGTACGTGGACCTTGTCGGAGACCGCCTTGCACATAAATGTTCTGGAGATGAGGGCGGTGCTTCTATCGTTGCAGGCTCTCCAAGACCTTCTACCTCTAGGAACGATTGCAATACAGACAGACAATATGTCAGTGGTCTGGTATATAAACAAACAAGGGGGAACCAGATCCTACCCTCTTTGTCGAGAAGCCATGAGAGTTTGGGAATGGGCGATATCCACCAACCGCTTTCTGATAGCAACGCACATTCCGGGACGATCCAACATTCTGGCAGACAAATTGAGTCGAGTAATTCTCAGTCCTTATGAGTGGTCTCTCAATCCGAAAGTTGCGAAGGAAATTTTCCACAAGTGGGGTTGGCCTCGCTGCGATCTTTTTGCTACCCCCCAAAACACAAAATGCAGCAAGTTCTTTGCAATTCTTCCCCCAGAAGGGGAGAGACCCAGAGACGCTCTGATTCATGCTTGGCCTCCCGGTCTACTCTATGCTTACCCCCCACTTCCGCTCATGGCAAAGTTCATTCAGAAAGCCGCACAGTTGGGGAGCAAAATTATCCTCATAACCCCATTCTGGCCTCGTCAAATCTGGTTTCCATACCTGCGGTCTCACAGTCTCTCCTCCCCTTTAATCCTGGATCCCATTCCAGATCTGATATCGCACCCAACAGGGTGCCCAACACCGAACCTGGTAAACCTCAAGCTTGCGGCTTGGTTGATCCAGTTCCACTAATGGCAAGGACTCCCGGTATCTTGTCACCAGTGAAAACTATTCTGGTAGCGGCTCATAAACCGTCCACCAGGAAAATCTATAATAGCAAGTGGAAACGATTTTCTATCTGGGCTAACAGCCAGGGTCTCAACCCTTTTACTGTTCCGATTCCTACAGTCTTGGATTTTTTGTCCATGATATTTGAACAAGGGGCCAGTGCATCAACGGTAAAAGTACAGTTGGCAGCAATATTCCATTTTCATGTGGGAGACTGATTAGGATCTCTAGCGTCTACAAAATTGTGTAAGACATTCTTGCATGGCGTTTTCCTTCTCAAGCCACTGGTGAAATCCGTGACTCCCCCTTGGGACTTGACCTTTGTTCTGCGAGCCTTAACGAAACCTCCTTTTGAACCTGCAGCTTCTGTACCCCTTAATTTTCTGTCCTGGAAAACAGCATTCTTGGTAGCCATAACTTCTGCTGAAAGGGTTTCAGAGCTCCAAGCTTTGTGCATGAAACCTCCCTATCTTATTTTTCACAATGACAGAGCGTCTCTCAGGACTAACCCGTCTTTTTTACCAAAAGTGGCATCTGTGGCAAATATCAATCAGACTATCAATCTGCCAGTGTTTTTCAAGAAATTTCAAAATAAGGGAGAATACATGTTGCATACACTAGATGTACATAGACAGTTGCATTTTTACCTGCACAGGACCAAAGACGTTCGTAAGGCTGATCAGCTGTTTGTGTCATTTGCTCCTTCATCCATGGGAAAACCTATATCCAAAGTGACACTGGCTAATTGGATTTGTCAATGTATTTCTCTGGCTTATAAGGCATCGGGCAAAACAACCCCATTTAAAATTTGTGCACATTCCACACGGTCCATCGCAACTTCTGCAGCCTTCTGGTCCAGGATGCCGTTGGATGACATATGTTCAGCAGCCACTTGGTCTTCTGCTCATACGTTTATTTCTCATTATAAGCTGGACATGATATCTAGAAGCAGGGCATCCTTTGGCTCCGCGGTGCTTCGGAATATCCTTCCATAGGCCACCCAGGTTTCTTTGTTTAAGTAGCTGGGGACTCTGTCCCACAGGTTGCAGAACAAATGAAGTAACTACTTCAGATTTAGAAGTTATGTACTCACCATAACGTTCCATCTGAGTAGGTACTTCATTTGTCTGCAACCATCCCCCCCTGCCATCCCCCTAACCTGTATCGGGTTTCTAGGATCATTTATGATTCTTGAGAAGATCTGAACCTGTTTATTACAGGTTTTTCAGGTGATACAGCAAAACCGATCTGAGGTAGTGTGGTGGTGACAGGGGATTGTGGGTAGAGGGGAGGAGCTAGGATCTCGGATCTTGAAGCTTGGAAAGCTGCCGGTCGGATCCGAGACCCACAGGTTGCAGACAAATGAAGTACCTACTCAGATGGAACGTTATGGTGAGTACATAACTTCTAAATTATTTTTGAAGTATTGGGACTTATATTAGCAGGTCACAAACTTGAGTAAGCCAAAAGAAAAAGGCAATCAACCTACTGAAAAACATCTATAACAATAGCCTAAATAGTCAAACAATTCCCTAAGTTACTTTCTAAAGGCAAACATTTCTAGCAGGCATAGGTTCGTAGGAGTTACTAGGCTAATGACCACAAGGGTCTTTTTAAGCCTAGCCATGCATCACAAATCTCTGATGAGTTCTGATACCCTTGATAAGTGTAAGCATGGGCCTGGGAGGTGAACCATTTGCAGGTTACTTATTTGCATCAGAGACATAGGTGCCAAACCAGGGATGAATTTCTGGTTTCCCGTCCAAGTTGCACTTGAATTGCATTAGGGAGGAACTCTGCTTCACATGGATGACGGAGCCTGAGCCATAGACTGGGTAGTCTCTAAGATACATACCTTTCTCTCCAGCAGCTCCTGTTTATATCACAGGCAAAGTTTAAGTCTTTAGAATGGGTAATTATGGTGCTGTTTGTTTTGTGGATATGCATGAGATCCATCAGAGTGGGGTCTGACAATGCCCCTGTATGCCAGGCATAGATCTCCCCTAAAAAGCCTGTAGGAGACAGAATACAGGGATAGGGCCTTGAGGCGGTCTGCATAGGACATATTACTTATGCCTTGTATTCTTTTAGTGAGGAACCTCTGTTAACATTCCAGTTGTTGGATGTGCCTGGTTAGGTATATACCAAAGGGGGCATTGTACTCCATGATAGGTCTGATGAATGCTGAAGAAAATGGAACAATGACTTTCTTGGACTTAGATGCCATACCTGTGTTTAAGTTGAGCAACATAGAATGATTTCCTCACGACTTGTAGACATATGATGATCAAAGGCTAGATTACTATCTGTGTGTGTCCCTAAGTCCCTGACTACTGGGTCAGTTCTAAGGGGTGTGTTGTCAATATTATGGTTACCAGGGATGGATGACTTCCCAAAGGATACTATTATGCATTTCTTGTCATTTAGTTTTAGTCCATGACTCTGACACCAGTTTTTTGTCTGTGTCAGTCCCTACTGGAGAACATTTGTGTGAGTGTGAGATTCAATGACAGCTCCTAATTTGCAGTCATCTGCAGATTTAGTCAGCTAGAGACCACTGACATTGGCCTTGACTTCTGAGAAGTAAATGCCAAAAAGGAGCAGTCCAAGGACTGATCCCTGAGGGACTCCACTTGTGGCTGGTCTCTTTGTAGAAGTGGACTCCCCAATTCTAACTTCCTGGGTCCTATCTGTGAGCCATTTGGCTATCCACTGGTGACATACAGGTTTGTACCTAACCTCTTGAGTTGGTCAACAATGCCCGAGTGGGGTATTGTGTCAAATGCCTTGGCCAGGTGAAGGTAGGCAGTGTGAACGATTTTGCCCTCATCCATTACTTTGGTGATCTTCTCAAAGGAGTCCACCAGGTTGAGTAGGTATGATCTGCCCTTTATGAAACCAAACTGAGTTGGGTCCAGTGTGTGGAGGTTTACTATATCTCTGTTGATCATCTCCATGATCATTCTTTCCATGGCTTTACATGTAAGACTAATGGGTCTGTGGATGACCTCCTTTGTGCAAAGGAATGACTGTTGCCTTTCTCCATTCATGAGGCATGAAGTCTATTTGGAGGCTACAGTTAAATAGTAATTCCAGAGGTTCTGATAGGTCATGTTTCATGCTATTTAGAAGGCATCCTGGAGTATTGTCTGGGCCCATTGATGCAGTGTTTTTAGTCTTAGAGAGAGCATTAAGGACCTATTCCCTAGTGATACTTGGGGGAGTTATAGTTGATGATATTTCCTGAGGGAAGGTTGAGGCGGAGAGAGTAGTAAAGTTGGAGCTGAATTTATCTGCCTGGAAGTTTTCTGTATCTTCTGGCTCAGTGTAGGTGGCTTCATTTACAATGAGCTCTGCACACAATTGTGTATTACCTTTGATGTTGCAGACATAGCTAAAGCATGCTTTGCGGTTGTCCTTGGCCTTGGTGGCCAAACTTACCTTAAATTTGGCTTTGATAGACTTTATTTGTCCTGTGAGTTTGTTTAGTTTGATGAGTGTGCTTTTATCTTGCTAGGTGCTGCACCTCCTAATGTTTGCCATGATTTTCTTCCTCCTATTTTACATCCGATTGATTTTGTGATTCTACTGGAGTGGCTTGTTTTTCGAGTTAGTTCTCTACTTCTTCCTGGTGGGTACAGCTGCCTCTATACAGCTATTAACATGCTTGTACAGGGTTTCTGTGAACAGTTCTGCATATGCAGAAGTGTTCGCAGGGTTTATAAGGGCTTGAAATGTTGCCAGATTCTTACTTAATAGCAGGAGGTTAGTCTTAGAATAGTTCCTGAGTATTCTCGGTTTAGCTGGGGGTCCAGGTTGTATTTGTACTTCAAAAGAGACCATTTTCTGGTCTGACCATACCAGGGAAGGCATTACAGTAGGGGGGGTGTAGCATTCTCCCATATTAGTGAGGACCAGATCCAGTATGGTTGCACCCCAGGTTGGTGTATTGACTATCTGGTCCAAGGAGTTTGTGTTTACAAAATCCAGGAATCTCTGTGCATGTGCTTTTGTTGTTGTATAGGATTCCCAGTTAATAGTGGGGTAACTAGTCACCCATGAATATGGTATTTTGTAGGATGGTTAGTGTTTCTAATCAGTTTAAATACATGGTATGGGTTTCCTGGGTCATAGAGGGGGACCTATAGCTTGCAAGGAAGTAGTATTGGATTTTACCTATGGTGATTTGAACACGGAGCAGCTCAAGTGCATTATCCTGTTTGACCAGCCTTAAAGTATATTTATTTTTGATGTAAATAGAGACACCTCCACCTTTAAGTCCCTGCCTGTGAAGTAGATGGTCTAAATGTGTGGAAGGCATTATAACCCTGCACTGTTGGTGTGATGTCCGCGGATTTAAACCATGTCGCTGAGACCGCACAGGCATCAGTATTCTCTAGGGTAAAGTAAGCTTCCAGGGAGTGGAGTTTCTTTGTTTAGGCTCCTAGCATTGAGCAGAAATACCTTTAGATTTTCTTGGTTTTGATTTGCTATGTCGGAAGTACTTTCAGTTTGGCATTGCCTAAAAAAGGCACTATGGGGGAAGACAGTGTTTTAGCTAATATTCAAAAGCCTAGAGGGTAGAGGTGCAGACCATCCCTGGCAAAGCAGCATGGCCTTTTAACCATCTCTTTCCATGCTGACAAATATTGCACCCCCTTAGAATGACACCAGAAACTAAGCCAGTTATTAAAGTCAGTCATCTTTTGTTCATAATGTGGCATCGTCCTTGGAGAAGGTGAAATGCTGCTCAGTGCTAAGCTCATACCAGCCTGAGACATGTATTCCAAAAGCTCTATGATGTCTCTCTTCATATAGTTTAGGGAAGTTCTCAGGTCATTTACTCCCACATGGACTATGACTAAGTCATATTGGTAATTGTGATCCAATGGCCTGAGTGCATGTGTAATGTGGCAGATCCTAGCCCCTGAAAAGCAAATGACCGTAAGTTTCTCCTTACTCAGCCTGGTGAGAGGGACATCAGTGTGTCTCACATTGGAGTCTCTAATGACTAGAATGTAGCTCTATGTGTTGATGTGGGTGTTGTTTTGAAAGAGTGTTTGGGGCTGCTGAGGGTATTTCTTATGTGTACTTTGTCTAGGAGGTGTTTGAGGTTTAGGACTTTTACATGCAAGTGCCTCAGTATATGTGGGTCTATATGTCTGCTTTGAATTGTGTGTGATGGGTGCAGCATATGTACTACTGACATACCTTATTGACATTGAGTAGTTTTATGTGAGAGCTTTGCCTCCAGTGACATTGTGTAAATACATCTCTCACATACCATATCAGTTTGCTTGAGAATTATCTGGTTGTCAGTAAACATGAAGCAATTTCTACATTGCCTCAGGATGCCCATATCAACGCAGCCAGTAACAGAGACAGTAAGAAAGTTCATATTCATGGCAACAGACCCTTTTTTATTGATTAGACTGTTGGAGTGAGAATATCGATCACTGTCAGGAGTGTCTGGTTTACAACTATGTGGACAGCGCTTGTCACTTCAAACTAGTTGTGTGCAACCGGATATTGGAGAAATTTCAGTTGTGCTTTTACAGAAAAAAATGTCACTTAAGATGTCTTTGAGTCTGTACAGAGCACTGCCAAACACTTGAGGGGAAACTAATATGTAGACACTGAAAATTTAAGGATGAGGTGTTTAGGCAGATTAGAAAGAAATCAAGCAGTACTTACTGAAAACATAGAATTAGCTCATCAAGAATGATGAAAAGAGGGGAGTCGCATTAATGGCTACTGCCTGGTTACTACTAATGCTGGTCTCACTACAGCTTCACTCTCTTGGGATATAATACTCCTTTGCTTCTTCTCTTACCAGAACCAAAATGTTAGCACCAATCCCAAGAAGATAAGCAGGCCACAGCCTGTTTGGTGAGCCACTGTCTTGTCCTAGATAATGCAAGGGTCTGTAGGCTTGTAGCCTTTTTTTGGCAAAAACAAATTCAGGTCACTCTTTATCATCCCTTTAAACCAACCCACTATATCAAAAACAACTGTGTCCTGCTCTCATGTTAGCAACACACTTTACAATAAAATGGGAGAAAGATTCAGCCATTTAAATTTATTGGCACTCCCACTGTATTCCATAGAGCCAGAATAATAAATGCTCACCCCCATCCAATCTGTCTTGCTGTTTTAAAATGAGTGGCTCACCCGTTAGATTGCTAAAACTTAAGTTGCCACTATTTCTTATGTAACTGCTTAGTTTACATTGCAAATCTTAAGATATGAACCTGTTTTCCCATGTTACCTTTAAAATTTGCAACATCTGGTCTAAGACCAGCAATCACTAGAGAACCCACATTCTGCCTCTCAGTAGTCATCTTGGGATTAGTGCTTCGTTTTTTGCTGCTGGTGAGAGAAGGAACATAGGAGTATTATTTTTGGAGACTACTGATCACCTGGAAGCCTGATAACTGTTTCATAGGTCCCATTTTAGAATCTGTGCTACTGTTTTGCTCCTGGTGAGATAAGGAGCAAAGGGCATTTGTTTCTGACTGGGCAGTGAGTGTCTGTGTGGGACCTTCCTGATTGGTCTGGTTGCTGTTCAAAGCATATACCAGGAAAAGGCTACAACAAGCCTACAGATCCCTGCATCATCTTGGACATGACTGTGGATCACCAAAGAGCCCATGTCCTGCTTTTCATCTTAGAATTGGTGCTACTATTTTGCTTTTGGTGAGAGAAGAAGCAAAGGGATGTTATATCCCATCAGTCTGCAGCTGTAGTGAGACCAGCACTAGAAGTAACCGAGTAGCAGACAATTAGAGGAATACCCACTATTCATCATTCTTGACAAAACTAATTATTTCTATTGTATATTGGTCTCTGACAACCTTGATTGTAACCAGCATTTATTTCTACTATGGTATTTGATTGTAATTTTTTTCTGTTTGTTATTGTGAAGTGTATTGCATTTCATCTCGAATTTTGTACATGTTTGGAGCTTTTCTCCTTGGGCCTCCACTGAAAAAGGGCTTTTGCCCAGTCCGACTAACTCAGTTAACAAATGTCAAATAGATAAATAAAATGTTCAGTAATTACTTCTTGATTACCCCATGTCTAACTTAACTTCAGAATATCTCCCTAAATACTTCATCCATGAATCGTCAGGTTCTACGTTAGTATTTTCCCTTCAAGTGTTTGATAGTGTCCTGAATAGATACAGGCACCTTGAGTTGACTTTTTTGCTGTAAAGCACCCTTGAAATTTCATGAACACCTAATTGCACACAGGGCAACTAGATTGCGAAGTGACAAGCACTACCCTCAGAGTTGCAAACCAGATAATCCGGACTTTACTCAGTATTCTCAAAAGACCAGTGGGAATGGCTATGAATTTTCTCCCTATCTCGATTATCAGCTTAGTGGATATGGGTGTTCGCACAGGACTTAAATGTAACCTTCCTAAACCCCACAGACCTCCTTGATGAAGCACATGCCACAAAATGCCCTCAGCAGCCCCAAATGTGCTCTTTCAAAACAACAACCATATCAACACATACAGCCACATCTCATGGAGTGTCTACTTCTAAGTCCATAAGGCAACCACCACACAATCCCACATTCTGGTCATTGGAGATTTCATTGTGAGACACAATAGTATTTCTTTCACTTGGCTGAGTAAGGAGAAAACCAAGTTCATTTGCTTATCAGGGGCCAGGATCCAACATGTTATGCATGCACTAATTGTACCACAAGTATCTTTATGACTCAGTCATAATACATGCAGGTGTAAAAGACTCAAGACGTACCTCCCTATATGAAGGGAGAATGTGTCCCAGGCTGGTATGAGACACACATTGAGCAGCATGCTATCTTCTCCAAGGATGATGCTACAGTACAAACAGAAGATAACTAACTTTAATAATTGGTGTAGTTCCTGGAGTCACTCTAAGGAGTTGCAATAGTTGTTAGCGTGGAAGGAGATGATCAGGAGGCCATGCTGCTTTGCCAGGGAAGGTCTCCACCTCTCACTTCTAGGCTATTGAATTTTAGTTAAAGCATTGTCCTCCCCCATAGTGCCTTTTTTTAGGGAATGCCAAACTGAAAATATTTTTGACATAGCAAATCAAACTAAGGAAATGTAAAGGTGTTGCACTCAGTGCTAGGAGTCTAAAGAAGAAACTCCACTTCATACAAGCTCACCTTACCCCACCCTAGAGAATGCTGACAACTGTGTGGTCACTGAGACATGTTTTAAAGGTCAGGAGAGCACCCCAGCAGTGCAAGGCTAAAATGCTTTCCACACATTTGAACCAGCTACTACACAGCCAGGGACTAAAAGAGATGTCGCAACTTACATCAAAAATAAATATACCTCAAGATTGGTCAAATAGGACAGTGCACTTCAGCTTCTCCATGTTCAGATCAAAACAGACAAAACCCATACCACTTCCTTGCAAGCTATAGGTCCCCCTCTATGACCTAGGAAGCCCATAACACATATTTAAGCTTACTGGAAACACTCACCGTCCAACCCAATTACCCACTTTTAACTGGGAATCATATATGACATACAGTCACAGAGATTCCTGGATTATGTAGACACAAACTTCCTGGACTGGATTGTCACTACTCTAGTCAGGGGTGCAAACATTATGGATGTGGTACTCACTAATATGGGAGAGTGGTGCATACTGCCCGAGTCTAGTGTCCTCCCTGTTGAGGTCAAACCACAAAATGGTCTCCTTTGAGATAAAAATAAAACCTGAAACCACAGCTAATCCTGGAATGTTCAGGAACTGCTCTGTGGCTAACTTCCGTAGTGATAGCCTGGGAAAATTTCAAGTCCCCCTAAAAATTGCGAATATTGCTGCTAATGTGATCTGTTCACATAAACCATATACAAGCATATCAATAGCTGCGTAGAGTCATCTGTACCCACAAAAAATAAGTACAGAACTAACACAAAAAACAAGATATCTTACAGGAATTACACCATCAATAGGATGTATAATGGAAAGAAGAAAATCATGACAAAAATTAGGGGGTGTAGCACCTAGCAGGATAATAAGCACTGTCATCAAACTAAACAAACAACTTGGAGACAAATAAAGTCCATCAAAACCAAAGTTGTAGTAAAGCTGGCCTCCAAGGACAATGACAAGGCATTCTTTAGCTATGACTGCAACCTCAAAGTTAAGACAGAGTTGTGTTCAAAAGTCATTGTTAATTGAGCCATTTATACTGAGCCAGAAAATATAGTAAAGTTACTAGTAGACAAATTAAGCTCATAACTTCACCTCCTCCTCTCTCCCCACAGCCTTCTCTCAGGAAATGCCATCAAGTATAATTCCCCCTACTATCACTAGGGAACAGGTCCTCAATGTTCTCTCTAAGGCCAAGCTCACTGCATCGATATCCCCTTGACAATATCCAGGCTGCCTTCTAAATAGCATGAAACATGACCTATCATGCCTTCTGGAATTACTGTTTAACCATAACCTCCAAACAGGCTTCAAGCCTCACAAATGGAGAACAGCAACCACCGTCCCTCTGCACAAAGGAGGGCCATCCACAGGCCCTAGAAGCTCAGACCCATAAGTCTCACTAGTCTCATATGCAAAGCCGTGGAAAGAATTATTATGGAAATGATCAATAATGACACTGGAACCATTCCAGTTTGGTTTCGTCAGGGGCAGATTATGCCTACTCAACCTGGTAGAATTCTTTGAGAAGATTATTAAAGCAATGGATGAGGACAAAACACTTCACACTGCCTACCTTGACCTTGCCAAGGCATGTAACACAGTACCACACTTGCGCATTGTTGACAAACTCAAGAGGGTAGGCATAAACCCTTATGTCACCCAGTGGATAGCCAGCTGGCTCACAGACAAGACACACAAAGTTAGATTTGGAGAGTCCATCTCTACAGAGAGAGGAGTCACCAGCAAATTCCCTCAGTGATCAGTCATGGGACTGGTCCTTTTTGGCATCCACCTCTCTTAAGTAAAGACCAACATCAAGGGCCTCTGCTCGACCAGATTTGCAGATGTTTGCAAATTAGGAGCAGTCATAAAATCCCCCACTGATACTAAAGTTCTACATGAGGGCTGAGACAGATGATTAAGTAGTGTCAGAGCTATGGACTAAAACTAAAGAATATTATCCTTTGGGAAGTCAGTAACTGTCATATCAACAACGCACCTCTAAGACTTGACCCAGTAATCAGGGGTGTGGGGACACACACACACAGTAATCTAGCCTTTGTCCATCTTGTGTCTATGGTAGTGAGCAAATTATATTATATTGTGCAACTTATTAACAAAGGTATGGCATCTAGACCCAAGGAGGTCATTGTTCCATTGTATTTGGCATTCATCAGCCCTATCTTTGAGTACAATGTCCCCTTTGGTATGTACCTGACCAGGCACATTCAGCAATTCAAACATCCACAAGATTCTTCACTAAAAGAATACAGGGCATAAATAACATGTCCTATACAGATGGTCACAAAACCCTGTCACTGTATTCTGTCTCCTGCAGGCTGTAGAAAGGATATCTATGTCTGGTATACAAGGTATAATTGAATCCCCACTCTAAGGGACCACCTGCATGTCCACAAAACAAACAGCACCGTAATTACCCATTCTTTGCCTGTGATATAAATAGGACCTGCAGGAGAGATAGGTATTTATCCCAGAGACTACCCCCCTCTCTGGCATTGGCCACCCATCCACGTGAAGCAGAGTTCCTCCCTAACTCAATTCAAGTGTAACTTGGACGAGGAACAGGAAATTCATCCCTGGTTTGGCACTTATGTTTGTAATGGACACAGGCATGCAGTAAATATTTCATCTCCCAAGCTGCTGCTTACACTTACCAAAAGTACCAGAACATGTCAGGGATTTGGGATGCATGGTTAAGCTTAAAAAGTCCCTTGTGTCCATTAACCTAGTACACACTTATGAACCTATGATAAGACATCCTATAGTTAATTCATACAACCCTAGTATTGGTTCTGTTCTAATTAATATCCACACCTTTAGCACCATTCCCATTCAGCATTCTAAAATGTATAAATAGTTGAAAAAAATTCCTCCACAGGGCATAAAATGTAAAATAAAATAGTAACCTCTTCCCAGGATTTTTGTATAGTTGCAATACTTTTCTTGTCCTATTACTTCAACACATCATAAATGCCTGTCCAATCTAGTGACATCTTTCCTAACATTCGGAAATTCTTTCTCTCCAGACCATTACAAGCCCAACCATCTCGTCCTCCAAGTCTAAAAGGCTCATCACTAGCAAGACAGACTTTGCCATAAAATTTGTGTGAAACTTGAGAGTCAGTAGTTTCTTTTAGTCTTCCAACGCTATCCTTTTGTATCACCATGCATATTCAGTGCTTTCTGTATTATAGAACCTTACCTGTAAAACACCATACCTTTAATAATTACTAACAGACCTACAGTGGCATGAATCAGTTGGCTCAAACCTGTTACCATAGCACACAAATTTTATTCATGTTTAACTCCAGTCCTGGGATGAACAGCAATCTTACTTAAACTCTCAATTTTACTGATGCTTGGTATATATCTGAAGTGCTTTCCTTCTGTATGTGAGTATATTGCTTGTGTCTAGATATAGTCTTTTAGTAAATGTGGTACAATACTTCCCATCTTTGAAGGTATTTATGCCTTTTTATGTACATTTTATGAGTGGAACAGTAATTAGTGCTGTTGTGTCTCACTGCTTAGTCCTCTTGTTCAGTTCTCAGATGAGGTACCTTCTGTGCAGCTTGCTCATCCTCCTTGTATTTGTGCGAATCTTTGCTATGCCTGCTGGTTTCTTTCCACATCATAAAAATGGGCTATTGGTGAATTTCAGTCTATATTGCCTGTAGGTGTGCATGTCATGTGTGAGTTAGTAAGTATCCTAGAATGACTTGTGCCATTTGAGTTCTAGACTAAGTTCGAAATCCCCATGACCCTGGTCTGGATTAAGCAAGTTATTGGAGAATGGATGAATAAATGTACTTTTCTAAACATTTGTAACAAGGTCATGGCTGAAATAGGGCCCCTGTGGCCCAATGTAACAAGGTCATGGCTGAAATAGGGCCCCTGTGGCCCAATATACCTGCCTACATATTCAAATTCAAGCCATTGTGTTGTTATATTAGTTTTGCATTCTCTAGCACATCACACTGCTGCAACTTTGTCCTGGCACTAGAATGCAACAAGGAGCATGAACCCATTACTTTGTTTAAATAAGGAAAAATGTATTAATTGGTGCTCTCTTTACAGGGGTGGCCTTCTAGAGTCCTTAGAGGTGATCTGCTTCAGAGACAGAACCATGCAAGGACAGAGAGAAACCAAGCACAGCATTGTATTTGACATAAAACTTCCACAGATGACACTGGAGTCAGGTATTTATAACTTTCAGGGTGTCTCATTCTGCAAATGACATTTTCATATTCAACTAGTAGGAAGATTTGTCTAATATTAGAAGCTGCAGGGTTGTTTTTATGTGTCTACTGCTATTGCTGTTGCAACACAAAGCATATTAATAAAGATGGTGCTCCCTTCTGTTCTCAGTCTTTCCTGCCATCTAACTGGGTAAGTCATCTCCTTCAGCAGGGTTTGTACTTGCGGCTGTTCTGACCCTGCTGCTCTGCTGTGCAGTTTGTCATACACAAGATTCCTTTCCAGAACCGTATTTAAGCAAAACTGCTTTTCTATCATTTACAAAGCAAGTTTACTTGCGCACTCATTCCCGTCAAGTGCAGTACATTTATACTACATTTAAGTTCAGTTTCAAAACACTGTAGATTTGATCCACTTGTGGTTTGACAAGAATGCTAGTGTATGATTTAAAGATTCTAATGCAAGTCAGTGGCTTGCCCCCCCCCCCCCCCCGAATTATTTTGGTTTTGCACGGAACAGCTAAGCTGTGGATTATTGTGTTATATAAGATTTCATCCTATTTAAGAAAAAAAAGCTGTATAGCTGAAAGCTTGATTCAAAGATGGGTGAAATTAGTCACAGTACAGCAACATATTTTACAGCCCTCCTTCATTTACACCTATGCCATGATACATTTTGGGACAATTCAAAAGGTGAGTTATGTACACATCATTAAATGCTTTAGAAACAGCAATAAGGTACTGGGACATGGAAGATAGTAAAATAAAGTTTTCACTTCACATGGAACAATTTTATATTCATGAACTTTCAGACCAAAATTTGAAAGCCAGCAATGTCAATAAATGTTTGTTTAGATTTATTTATGTTTTTTAGGGGGAAAAAAAGATTTCGGAGGAGTTTAGAAAGTGCATCACTCAGACAGAAGTAAATTGAAGCTGGCATGTACAAGCTTAATGATCATACAGTACAATCAGTGGAAGAATGCATGTTTGTATTGGCAATGCAGTGTCTGTGATGCAACAGGTGCCATGCTCACCTTTGGTGCGGAAAGACCAGAATCTATTCCCACTACAGGTGACTGGATTGTTAACTCTGCAGTGCAGTTTTAAGGGGGTGCTTCATTCATGCATGTGTCGTCCTTAGGATAAAAGATAAGTAAAAAATAAATAAATAAAATATATTTGACAGTGCACTTCTTAAATTCCAAAATGCTTACTGTGTTGAGCTGGATGTTATTAAAAAGTGGTTAGGATTACGTTTAGTTTGTAGTATTACTTCATTTGCTGTAAAAGTGCTTCTTTACAGAGAAAACTGGCACAGTCAGCAATCTAAGGATGTAGCCACTGATACAGTAGGTGTCGCTTAGATGCATCTTAATTTTTATTTGTTGATGCTTCATTTTGTCTTTATTTCAAGCAGACAGAAAGGGGACAGCATTTCCTAAATTTATTCTGTCTCTCACATTCCACTTGGTTCAATATCTTGACTCATGTTCAAATGTTAAAGTCACAAACAGGGGTCTAGATTTTTAACTGCTACATTGAAATGTTGTCCCTCATTTTGCTTCTTAACAGTTTAGATCTTTCCTCTACTTCGCAATTTCTTATTACTTTTCTTAAAGTAAAATAGCTACAAAAAGTAAAGACAGGGAAAAAAAAGAAATGCACAACAGAGAGTACATGTTGATGTCCCTTCATATCACTGTTGCAGTATTGTTTATCTAAGGGATAGCCCAACATCTGGCCAGTACACCAAAGCCTTTAGTTCTTATGGGGTCATATGTCACATGTTTGCTCCCCATGCAAGGTGTAGGGCACAAAGGTGACATATAGATGCATGCTCTCAGAATTTCTTTGCCACCAGTTGAACGTCATTGTTGAAGTTGTATGCCAGTCTGAACACCCTTCTGCTTTGCTGGTTAACAAGCTGTATTTTCAGATAAGTACCCTGTTGGAGTTTCTTCTTTTTACTTTTTGTGATTATTGTGTTCATGTCATCCAGAAAGGGAAAAAGTCAGTGCAGGAGGCAGATTCCTCATAAGGACCATCACAACCAGTGTCTCTTCAGTCAGGGTGTTTCCCATAAACATATTCAGTGCTCTAGCTGACGCATTTGTGGCTATGACCCTATGTAGTCATCTCTCCTCCTTGTCCATATACCTGTAGAACCAATGTCTTAAGTTTTAAGGTGCAATGGCGGAATCTTCCTATCCTGAGGGCCAGCTGTCTGCCCAGATCTGATCCAACTGCTGTCCAGCCTCCCCCAGATGTCTGTTTTGAGGCTGGTGAAAGCCCAGAAGACCATCCAGTGGTTGCATCGTATTTCTCTCCAGCTTCTTGCACGTTCTCAGAGGCTTTTCAAATGTCTGTACCTGACATTGAGGGGGAGACTCAGCTGATAATTTCTGAAGGACCAAGGGAGATTTCTCAGATCTTAGGAAGAAGATTCCTGGAACCATTATTGAGTCTCACCAGGGATAAGACCCTCCAAGATTGTTTAGTGTAGACTTACCACAGAAAAGAAACAAAAAACTAAACATATTTCCACTGTTGTTAAGAATTCCCAACATGAATGGCAGGATTTCACTAGAGGTTTATTTACTGCTTTGATGTCCTTGAAGCCTCCTCAACTGGTATCTGTGCCAGTTTCTCCCTGGCTACCACTCCACTCAAGAGGCCTAGGGAACTGGATTCTTCAGATGAGGACCTGGACTCAGCAAAAGAATCTTTGGCTTACTCTTCCCAAATCCCATCCCCCTTGGACTACAGTTCAGAGGTGCAGGACTCCATAAGTCCAGAATCCCCCCCAGGAACTCTTCTTTGGGGATACTATTGTTCTTATGATGAATTATTTTAAGTGGAATTGATCTCAAGTCTCTGAAATTCAGAAAAGATATTATAAGTGCCTGCAGATGGAGTTTCCTAAGTATCTGCTCTTCCTGTTATTCTGGCTACTCTTTTGGATACTTTCTCAACAACATCTGTAGCCCCTGATTCTTAGCTCCCTGTACCTAAGAAGTCAGATAGATTTTATAAAGTGCCTGAGAGTGAAAATTTCTTTGTAAATGTCCTTCTGTTGACTCTTCTGCATCACCAGTCTTCTGTGACAAGCTGTCCAAGTTATTGCCCTCTACCAAGCTGTTGCCTTCTAATAAGGATAGTAAGGCTGTCCTTTAGGGCCATCAACTACCAGACTCGTATGACTAGGTATGTTTTGTCCCTCCTTTTTCAGTTTTCTAAGGTTGTATCTGACATTTCTGACCTCGAGGGGAATACTTTGGCCCTTTCCCTGCTGGTCTTTTCTTTTCACTTTGCCCACCACTCAGTCAAATGCAGCTAAGGTGCAGGTGATGCCTCTACCAGGGCCACTGCCTTTGGTTCAGGTATGAGACATTATTATTAGCCTTTGTCCTCAGGATTTGCCTGATGACATTAAGGCCAAACTTTTGGATGCTTCTTTGGATAATAAAAATCAGTTTTGATCTGCTGCAGCTGAACTTTTGAAGTGTCTCCAGGACAAAGTTAAAACCTTGCAGGAGATGAAACATTTGTATTTCTCATATTCCTAAATTTCAGTGGAATTATCCCTCTAAGTCTGCTTTTGTTCGTAGGCAATCTCTCCCTCCTCCTAAGGACAAAAAGGGTTCTAGGCATGTGCCTCCTGTCAAGTCTGTCAGACTTCTGCCACCAAGAAACTTGCCTTCAAGGACAAGCCAGATTCCATTTGAGAGTTTGCTTCCTCCTGCCCTCAGCCAGGTTCCTTTGTCCCTTCGTCTGTCCTGGCCTCTTCTGAATTGGCTGCAAATCATTTCAGACTCTTGAGTTCTTTCCGTTATTCAGGAGGGATATTTCACGCTTTGGAAGTCCCTTCCTTCCTTTTTAGGCATTCTTTAGCCTCTTTTCGTAGAGGTTCTTCATTCTGTCTGGGCTCAGGGTACCACTCAAGCAGTGCCTCCTGCCCAACTAGGGAAGGAGTTTTATTCCAGCATGGTTTTTGGTTCCACATAAGGAGGGACATGGAGACCAATTCTAGATCTTTCCATGCTGAACACCTTCCTCAAGATTCCTTCCTTTCAGTTGTTATCTCGGCAGACATTATTTCCTCTTCTTCTACCCCAGGCCTTTTGTGGTATCTCTGGATCTCAAGGATGCCTATCTTTACATCACCATCCATTCCCTCTGTAGGAAATGTTTGCTTCTTGTCTCTTCCTTGCATTTTCAGTTCTCTATTTTGCCCTTTGGCCTCTGGATTGCCCCAAAGATATTCATCAAATGCTTCACCCCTGTCATTGTTTTTTTTTACAGCATTCAAGGAATTCAGATCTTTCCCTATCTAGATGATCTACTTAGTGAAGCTCCTTCCCCCAAATCTCTGGTTCAAGATCTCATGTTTACTACCTCCATGCTACAGAGTTTGGAGTTTACCATAAATTCCAGAAATCAGTTCTGATACCTTCCCAGGATGATATTTTCCTTGGCTGCAGACTTCAGACAGTTCCCATGCTGGCATCACTGCCTGCCCTCAAGGCTCTGTCTCTTATTGCCTTTTTCCAAGACCTCCTTCCTGTGGTATCTGTCACTACCAGGGAATTTCTCAGGGTTCTCAGGTTCATGGCTTCCACCATTCATGTGCTCACTTTTGCCAGGCTTCATATGTGGAAGTTTCAGTGGTAACTCATTGCCATCCTCTGGACTTCCCAGTACATTTCCTTCCATTCTCTGTCTCAAGCTCAAGCTGGATTCAGTAACTTTTACTCAACCCGAGGCTTTTTTTCAAGCTCCTGTTCCAACTCAGGAACTCTTTATGGATACCTCAGACAGCGGGTGGGTGCCTCCTTTGGCCTCATCAAGTTTAGGGTCTGTGGCCTTCTCATCAGGGGTCAGATCACATTAATATAAAGGAGATGTGGGCCTTGCTTCTGGCTTTTTGTCCCAGGCCCCTCAAAGTTTTCACAGAAACTTTTCACATCACCACAGTGATGTGATATGTCAACAAGCAAGGGGGCATGAGGTCCTGTCTTCTTTGCAGACTAGCTCTTCAGGTCTGGGATCTAGGTATCCAGTATCAGGTGCCTCTTCAGGCATTTTAATGTTCCCTTGGAGCACAGTCTAGTGGCAGACTTCTTGAGCAAACCCAGCAAACAAACTCACAAATGGATGCTTCACAGAGATGTGTTCCTGGACATTGTCCATCTGTGGGGAATTCATCAGGTAGATCTTTTTGCCTCTGCTCTGAACAGACAACTTTGTCTGTTTTGTTCTGAGTTACAAGTCCTCTGGTTTGGAAAGAAAACAACCCTGTCTTTTCCATGGAAGGGTATGTCCCTCCCCTTCATCTGTTGCTATGAGTCTTTCACAAGATCAGGGTGGACTCTTCCAAAATCTTGTTAGTGTCTCCCTTTTGACCCAGAATATTTTCTCCCTTCTTTCTCACTTGTCCAGGGGCAGTCACCACAAGTTACCTCACTGGGTGGATCTTCTCATACTTTTCAACTGACACCGTGGGTGATGGCATTTTGATCCCTTTCAGGAACCTGTTTTCTGAGGATGTACTTTGGGTTCTGCAGTTGGCCAGAAAACCCACTACCAGGAAATCATATATGTCCAAATGGAAGCGTTTTTCTGTCTGGTGCCTCTGTCACCATCAGGATCCCCTATCTGTGGAGGTTTCTGTGGTTCTGTCTTATTTGTGTGATCTGTTCCCTCCTGGGGTGGCATATTCTTCATTTAAAGCTCACCTGTCAGCAGTTTCTGCTTGTCTACCCTTGATTCCTCCTCTGGTCTCTAGGTTTGAGTCAAGCAATGTCTTAAAGGTGTCCTTCATATTAGGCCTTCCAGAAAGCCTGTTCCACCTTCCTGGGACCACAATTTTACTTGAAAAATTGACTCAGGCACCTTTTGAGCCTGCTTCTTTACCTTACTTACTACATTGTAATTGGAAGACTCTTCTTCTTTTGGCTCTCACTTCGGCCAGGAGAGTGTATGAACTTCAGGCTGTCATGGCAATCATCCTTTGTTAGTTTTTCACAGAGACACAGTGCTCTTTGTACTAATCCTTCTTTTATACCCAAGGTGGTCAATGAGCTTAACCCTTAATCAGTCTATTCATCTTTCTTCCTTTTTTCTTCTCTGAAGTCTGCCAGTGAGAAGGTTCTTCACACCTTAGGTTTACATAGACAGCTCCAATATTATTTGGTTAAAATTAAAGTTATTTGCAAATCTGAGCAGATTTTTTTTCTCTTTCTTACCAGTACTTTGGGTTTGGTTGTTTATAAACAAACCATCTTCTTGTGGATTTCTGAGACCATTCTTTTTGGTATTCTTTTCATGGAAATGTCTTTCCTTATTGGTAAAGATGCATTCTACTAGGGCAGTGGCTTCCTCTGGTGCTTTTTCAATGGTCTGGATACTAGTTCTATCCATACTGCTACTTGTCCTCTGTTCATACTTTCACTTAGCATTACAAGTTGGATGTTATTTCCTGGGCCAGATCAGGCTTTGCCAGGGCTGTCTTGCATGGGTTTGTAAAGGGCTCCTCTGTGCCTTCCTCCTCCCAGACTTTCTCTTGAGCACTTGTACTGTTCCTTAATAACTTAAGTAAGGAATGCTGCAACAGTGATCTTGAAGGGCATAGTACAGTTATGTGAAATCTTACCATGACAGTAGATGTCCTTCTCTTCACTGTTGCAGTATTCACTGCCTTCCTCCTACCCCCTCCGTTCCTTGCTCTTGCCCTGTACTTTTTTGCCCTTCTGGCTGAAGGGCTTATCTTCTCCTTCCTTTTCTCCTTCTGAATACACATATTCTCCTTGTCCCTAAGAGTATTCTGTTCCTCCTACGGCTTTTTCACTTCTGAGTGTGTGTGTGTCCATATGTCACCTTTATGTCCTCCTCTTTGCATGGGAAGCGGATGTGTGACATACAATGTCTATAAGAACTAAAGACTTTGGTATACCAGCCAGATGTTGGGCTATCTTTGGCAGGAGATCCCTTAGGTAAAGAATACTGCACCAGTGAAGAAAAGCACTGCTGTTATGGTAAGATTTTACACAACTGTACTGTCTTGGTGCTTGTCAGCACAGGTTAGCAGAAAACACTGACAACTTAAACTGCATAAAACACTTCACAGCATGTTCCTTTCAGACTGGTGACATTTATGGGAGAGTGAATGACGTAAGATTTTGATGTCATTACTGCAATTTCCAGATCAATAAAACCTATTAATTTTGGCTCAGGAGGATGTAATGACTTTAATTTTCCAGAGACAAACATACAGATGGTAAGTATGAAGAATGAAGGCACAGCATGTATAGAAGAGCCCAAGACTGCAGCTTTACTTACGGATAATTTAGCAGAAACTTAGTAAAAGAATGAGGAATGCAACAAATAAGGTAGATGACATGCCTATAAACATCTGCTTCTCCATTAAAGACTTTCTGTATTTGTTGAAAAAAAATATAGATTTTGTCAGAGCTGCAAGAAGTGAGGTTTTCATGAATATGGATCTAAACATACTTAGTGTACTGCATTGCCTTTAAAATTTATTTTCAAGGCCAGTTTGAAAGAATGCCTTATTCCTCCCAGTTGGCAAACTGACATAGTTCAATCCATCTTCAAAGACAAAGATGTTTAGGATAATCCTACTAACTGTAGATGGATATGTTTTTTTTTTTTTTTGCCCATTTCATTTAAGGTCATTGCTGTTTAAAGAGCTTATTAAAAGAATTGAATAATTAAGAAGGACATAACATTGATCAACATTTGTCTACAAATTAGAAGTCCATAGTAACTTATATTTTCTTGTCTTCTGTTATAATATTATTTATGCCATGGAATGTAATATGCAAACAGATGTTACTTTTTGTGATTGTTTTACCTGTCTTTGATAGATGGTATCACAGGTTACTGAGTAGAAAACTAGTACAGCTTGGTGTACTAGTCAATCTTGTCAACTGGATCGACACCTGGTTAAGTGGATGGGAATAGCAAGTTGATTATGAGGGCAGTGCTGGTAATATCTTGGAATACGAGTTTTGGGTACCACAAGGCTCTCTTTTTGGTCTCATTTATTACAATGCCATTTACACCAGATATCATCTTTTTTTGCGTGTGTGTGTGTGTGTGTGTGTGTGTGTGTGTGTGTGTGTGTGTGTGTGCGTGTGTGTGTGTGTGCGCGTGTGTGTGTGCGTGCGTGCGTGTGTTAAACAAGTATAAAATGATGAAGAAAAAAAGTTTATATAATCAAGTAATGTGCTGCTACAGAAACAGCATGATGATCAACATCAGCTGTAACTATTTAATTCACAAACCGCAATCAAACCTTCTAAATCTACCATTATGCTATGTGGGACCCTTAAGTCTAAAAGACAGTCACACTGTCAACATAACCGCCTCAAACCAGACCCATATACCTCAGCTGACCCCCTGTTGCTATGTTGGTGTTTATCTTGGTGCATCACTCAGTTTTTCGCAAAACACTTTATGTATATTTTGGATCAAGTCTTTACCCAACTGAAAGCATTCTATTCCATCCTGCAGCAAAATCCAAGTCTACCTTTGCTAAAGGATTACTAATCCTCAGATTAAAATATGGCCTCTTCTCAATAGCCCTTAACTCCGCTTACAACACACATCACAGTTAGTAAAATTTGTCACGTCATTAATCTCTCACCTTACAAAAAACACCCTGCACAACCTTAAAGAAAGCCAATTGACTCCTTTTGGCAATCAGAACCACCTTTTGCTCTTTTTAATTTTATTTATTGTTTATATTGTTTTACCAGGAAAGTCAGACTGAACAATATAACCCCTTTTCAGCAGATGCCTAGAGACAAAAAAAAAATTCTCTTTTCCCGCCTTTGCTGAAATAGATTAGTCCAGATTTCAGGTTTTGCTGAATTCCGGACTGTGGTATAGTTTCCTGTGTTGCCCATATCCTTACTTGGATAGGAAGTAACTTCTCTGTTCACCAGTGAGAGTGGGGAGCTTTGAGCAGCCTATCTGTCCCTGGAGGAGTGGTCTCAGCCCTGAAACTAGTAGCTTATTGGCCGTTTTTGGTCAATTCCTATCTCTTTCAGTTTCCCTGCTTTAAAACCCGCATTTGCGTGGTTTTGCACAATTTTGTGCATAGCGCAGAATCGGGCAGCGCCGCTTAAACGGGTTTAAAATATTCCCAGCTCCACAAAGTCTGCTCTTCACTTTTTCCCTTAGAACTGTTCTAAATCTCAAAGTAAGCACTCTATTTTCATTCTAAAGCCCTGCAGTTGCTCGTATAAGTAATCTTATAAGTAAACACTAATAAACTAAAGCACTACACCCTCTTATACTCCCTTTAAGTACTTGGCTCCCTATTGGTCCTTTTTGATCTGTCAAAAAGTAGTTCCTTATACTATTCTGGCATGTCCAAAAGTCAGTTTCGGGTTTACTCTCCAGTCCAGCTGGTGAATCTGGGAATCTTGAGGCAATGTTACAACTGCCTTATGTACACAGACCACCCTCTCCTCCTCCAAACAAGCTCAAATGTATGTCAGGGATGCAACTATATAGCCAAACTGGAGGCTGAGCTCTCTCAACCCAGTACTGGCGCAGTCAGTCAGGAGGAGAAGGTAACCACACACACCACAAATCCAGTCTCACATAGACCTATCGCAACAGCAAACCAAACACATAAACACACAAAAACATACTCGGAGGCTCTAAATAAAAATCTGCCCAAGCAGTAGAGACCTCCAAAGCAGACTCCCAAACAACTTCTACCCCACAACAATACCCACGTATCACATAGTTCACACAGTCAGTGTGCCACACAGTCACAGCCCTTAAGGCTAAACAACACACCTAATACACTTGTAATAGGTGACTCTATTGTCAGACACACTGACGTCCCACTCACCAGGCTGAACAAGGAGAAGGTCACTGTAAGCTGCCTGTCGGGTGCCAGGATCCGCCACATAACACAAGCACTCAGGTCACTCCAAAGCAAGTACAAATATGACTCCATCATTGTCTATGCTGGTGTGAATGACCTGAGATGTACCTCCCTGGACTACATGAAAAGAGACATAGAGGAGCTCTCTGATCATGTAGCCCAGGCCGGTATGACCCTGACCTTGAGTAGCATCTTACCCTCACCAAGAATGATGCCACAGTATGAAGACAAAGTGATTAATTTTAACAATTGGCTAAAGTATTGGTGGCATTCAAAGGGGATCCAGTGTCTGTCAGCCTGGGATGACATGCTCGACAAGCCACATTGCTTCGCTAGGGATGGCTTGCACCTGTCACCCCTGGGCTTTTGAATACTGGCTAAGGTTCTTGCCACCCCCATAGTGCCTTTTTTAGGCAAGGCTCAAAAGACAAACCCACCTCCATAGACAACACAAGGAAAAAGAAACTAAGGGTAATGCTGCTCAACCCCAGAAGTCTAAACCTCAAGATGCATGCACTCGAGGCTCTCCTCAGTATGGAGAATATCGATATCTGTGCAGTAACAGAAACCTGGTTCAAGGCTCCCGAGAGCACCCCAGCACTACCAGGTTATACCTCATACCATGCTTTACGACCTCAAAACTCGGACTGAACCACAAAAGGGGGGGGAGTATCCATAGTCATCAAAGATACCCACACCTCCAGGTTAGTGGCACTGCACGAAGCATCGGAGACCATCCATGTGCAACTAACAGTGGGCAAAACTGCCCTTCAGTTTGTAGCCTGCTACAGACCACCCTACCAAACTCAGGAACCCCACTCTGCTTTCTTGAGAACACTGAAGAATATGAAGGTCTCTCCAAACACCATCATATTGGGTGACTTCAACTACCCAAACATAGACTGAGAGCACTACTCAACCCCCAACACCCTCGCCCAAATTTATAAACTCACATGCTATGGAACTACTGGTCACCACTCCCACAAGAGGGGAAAACATATTGGACCTACCAACATGGGGACTCTATGTTCCATACCAGAGGTATACCCCTCATTGGTAAGATCTGACCATAAATTAATCTCACTGGACATTCATATCCCGTCCCCACCACCAGCCAAGGAAACCACGGTGAAGAACTTCTCAAAAGCAAACTTCACACTTCTCAAAACCGAAGTGGAATCCTTCAAAGCCCCCGGGCCAGTGGAAAATACGGCCCAAACCGCAGAATCCTTTACAAACGCATTCTATGGACACCTACAGGAATGCATGGATTGTGCTATCCCAAATAAAACCAAGACTCACTCCTCCAAAGGCAGGAGACCTGTCTGGTGGACCCCAGCCATAAATAAGCTATACAACAGAAGGAGGAAGCTACTACATGACAGAGCAAAATCCCAAAAAGGGAAGGCATTTCTGATCAGTACTAGCAAGAAACTACGATCCCTCATAAAATCATCTAAGGCCAGCTTCGAAAGAAAAATTGCACAAGACGCTAAAGATAATCACAAGGTCTTCTTTAGTTATGTCAGGTACCTGGGTGGCAACTCCCAGATATGCTCTGAGTTAGTGCAAAATGACAAAAAATACACTGAACCCACAGACATTGCCAACATCCTGGCAGACTGGTTCAGTGCAAACTTCTCCCCCCCAAAAGACCAAATGTCTATCCCAACAGAGTGTAGCCTCACTGACATCACAAATGCACAGGTGAGAACTGCCCTCTCCAAAGCAAAAAACACAGCATCAATGGGACCGGATGGTGTCCCGGGCTGCATCTTACACGAGCTCCAAGAAGAACTGAACCCTCACATAAAGTCACTGTTCAATCTCAGCCTTACTACAGGATATGTACCCAAGAAATGGCGTACAGCAACAGTGGTCCCACTCCACAAAAGTGGTGCCACAACGGACCCTGGAAACTGTCACCCTATAAGCCTGACTAGCCTAGTCTGCAAAGCTATGGAGCATATCATCACGGAACTCATAAACAAAGACATTGGGAACCTCCAAACACTGGATCCTACCTAATTCGGCATTGTGAAGGGCAGATCTTGCCTCTTGAACCTGGTCGACTTCTTTGAAACAGTCACCAAGGCCATAGATGAAGGGAAGGTAGTCCACACAGCCTACCTGGACCTCACAAAAGCCTTCAACACAATACCCCACTCGGGCATCATAAATAAGCTCACCAGCTTAAATATCAACCCCTATGTCACAAGATGGGTTGCAAACTGGCTCAGGGATAGAACCCACATGGTCAGAATTGCAGGTGCCATGTCAGACTCTAAATCAGTTACAAGTGGCATCCCACAGGGCTCAGTCCTGAGACCTCTCTTGTTCGGTATATGTTTCTCTGAGGTACAGGCTAATACGGGAGGACTATGGCTGACCAAGTTTGCAGATGACTGCAAACTGTGTGCCATAATTGACTCACCGACTGACACAAGCATCCTCCAAAAGGGTCTCACAGAGACGGATAACTGGTGCCAGAGCCATGGCCTAAAGCTAAATGCCAAAAAGTGCATAGTCATCTCCTTTGGGAAAAACAAAGTGCCCACAAATTACCATATAGGTGGGTAATCCATTAAGTATGGAAGAAGTAATTAGGGATTTGGGGACCCAAGTAGATAGCAATCTCTCCTTTGACAATCACGTTGCCAAAGTGGTTAGAAAGATCTTCTATATAGCCCACCTTATCACAAAAGAGTTCACATCTAGATCAAGAGAGGTCATTGTGCCCCTCTACTCATCACGCCCATAATTGAATACAGTGCCCCATTTGGAATGTACCTTACCCGACACCTGCAGCAACTGGAAAGACCCCAAAAGTACCTCACCAAGAGGATCAAGGGACTCAAACAGATGCCCTACGCAGTTAGGCTAAAGAAACTCCAGCTCTACTCAGTTGCTTACCGCCTACTCAGAGGCGATCTGTGCCTGATGTATAAAGCCATGTCCAAACCAGAATTAATGGACATGCTCCACCTCCGGAAATCCAAATCCCTTAGAGTCACACGCTCCAGGGGCTTAAACCTCAGCACAGAAATAAATAGGACATGCTGGAGGGACAGATTCATATCCCAGAGGCTCCCCTCACTCTGGAACAAAATCCCAATCCATGTTAGGCAGAGCCCCTCAATGACCCTCTTCAAGAGAAATCTTGGCAAGTGGATGGGAGATCGTAGGTTTACCCCTGGGATCTCTTCTGTGTCCCTACTAGACAGAGGCACAGTTATCTAACCTTAAAAGGGCTATCTTCTGTGGCCTACTATACAGAGGCACAGTCAACTAATCTAAAAGGGTGGCGAAAGCCAAACACACTCTGGCTAGGCATATAAATACCCTAAGGCAGATAGCCTAATATCAACCTATGAACCTAAAAGCTCCAATGTAAAAAAAAAAAAAAAAAAAAAAAAATTACAACAGATACAATTCAACGTATTAGGAAAGTTACAACAATAATAATAATAATAAATGAATCAGAGTATAAAGATCAGGTAAATAAAAAGAAAATTTGTAAAAAGAATAACATTTTGCAGAAAAACAACATATTCTTATGGCTGCTGTAAATGGCTATAGTTAAAGCAGCTGAAGAGAAAAAAAAGAATTTTTTAAGGGTGAAAGATAAATGGTATAGTGTAGTAAAGGTAGATCTGATGTTGTTAATCATCATTCCTTACTGATGGGTGTCGGTTCCATCCTCAGAACCGAGATGACCTTATAACAAGCTCATGCCAGCCAAAAAACTCTCCAGCTAAGCTTTACCCATAGTTCCCCTCTCCCTGTTACCTCAGATCTCGTTTGCCACGTAGCCATCAAGACGTATCCAGCCAGCTCTCAGCTAAGTACTATAAAAATTATTATTCTGAAATCTTTTTCCACAGAATTTCTTTATTTGCTCTTGTAATATCTAATGTTACTAGTGGCTAAACGTTTACCCGTATTGAGTAAAAATGTTATCTTCTTACCTCCTTACCAACTTAGTAATCTTAGTACCATCATTGGTACAGGCCTTCCCTCTCTCTCTGCTTTCTTCCCTTATCTCTTGAGGTAATCTACATACCATTGCTGGTATTCTTTCCTGACTTCCTTTAAAAAAATGCTTTTCTATCCATTTACATTTAGAATTTGTACTGGTATTGTATTTGTGTTTAATTTTGTTGATTCTGGATAAAGAATTTGCTGAAGTTGTTCCTCGCCATGTCTGAGAAGAAAGGGACAACAGGATTCAAGCAATGTGACCAGTGCAGCCACAAAATGCCTATTTCGGGCACTCATGTTTCTTGTGTCTGTTGTCTGGGTGTCCCACATCTATCTGTTCAACCACCTTGTGACATTTGTAAAGGGTTCAGTTCTCGTACCCTAAACTAGAGGAAAAACAAACTGATTCTTAAGGGTCTAGTAAAAACACCTTTTTCAGAGGCTATTTCTGGGTCGAGGGCTCACCTCCTCCAAAAAAAAGATTCTTCACCTCTTTCTGGTGATGGGAAGTCTGAACTCATTCCAAAAATTCCTAAACTGGCACCAACAACTTCAGCTCCGAGGCCTCAACTGCCCTCCATGGCATTGTCCTTGGTTCTGAAGCTACATGTATCCACTTCAGTGCTGTCTTCAATAATTTTGACCCCGGCACCAGCCACGGCACCGACAATGTCTACTTCACCAACTATGCCTTCAACTAGCACTTCAGTTGTATACTGTAAATCCAGCACCGGTCACTTCCCTCCAATCTATATATGTTACTGGTCTTGAGACCACAGTGCCGATAGGAGAGCCTGCTCAGACCCGATATTCTCCCATGGCAGATCCTTTCTTTGGGCAGCAATATAGCCCTTTTTTGGAACAGCCTTATTCTCCATTGGGGATATCAACCCAATCTTCCAGGAGCTTCTCAGAATTATAAGTGGTGCATCTTGTTGATCAGTTGCTGATGGTCAAAGGGATTTCATCACCTTCCACAACTCCCCTCCCAATTGGAGTTGGGAGTTTTTCTCCATGGACTCCTGCATATTCTCCCCCTTTGACCTCCTTGCAGGTATTGAAGCACTCTGCACCAACACCTGTTTCGTTTCCTAGTCCTTCGGTTACACTGGTTGATCTCACAGTGGTTCTGGAGCTGACCCTTTGGTCTTTGACTCGCTCAGAGCCAAGCCATCCTCAGGATCGTGACTGGACTGCAGGCACCCTGATCTCTAGTACGGCACCATCTACTATGGTTTTGGGAGTCTTGATCGTACCAAGTCCTCTTGGGACTCCTCCTTTGGGAGTGGGCCCGTCGGAGCGAGGTGTGACCCCAGTTCTGAGGTTGTCCTTCTTGGTTCTGGGCTCCCATCCCTCTTCAGGTGGGTCAGCTTTCCAAGCGATGGAGAGGGCAATTTCCTCTGTAGGCAAACCATTGGTGTCAGAATACCAGATATGTCCTCCCTCTGAACCGCAGCTGACACAGGCCACCACATCGGGACATCGAGCACAAGAGCCTCAAGATACCCTAATGCAGGTTGCCCTCTCTTTACAGTCCTCATCAGAAGCCCCCACTGAAGAGGTACTACATAAGAGATTGTGCAAGAGGAAACACGGGGACTCTCCTGAAGAGTCCCTCACAGAAGATATGAACTACGATGGAGGGGTACCCATGATTGCCCCCTGAGAATGTCTCCTTTGGAGAGATACTGGAAATTTTAAAGCAGAGGGGAGACTGGAAGCCCATCAACCCTTCCTTTGAGGAGTCTGTATTCTTGCAGGCTTTTCATGCTCGACCCTCATCTTCTTGGGTGACGCCACCTGTAGATGAATTAGTCCAACTCATTGTGCAGTGTGCATGGAAGAGTCCTGATACTATTGAACCAGTCACCTTGAGACCAGACAAACATTTTATCCCCACCTAAAGGAAGCCCACACTGGTCCAAAGGCCTACCGGTAGACGCTATAGTGGCAGCAGCAGCCATTAGAAAAGAGGTTGCCGAGGAGCACCAGACTGTCCACCCCCTAAACAGGGAGTCTTGGGCAGTGGACAGGTTAGGGAAGCAAGTGTTTACCTCATTGACTTTTGCCATTCGGTCCTTGAATTACTTGGCACACTTTCCTAGACTTCAGAGAGACCTTATCTCGGAACTCTCTGGAACCTTAGCAGGAGGAGTTTCTGCCAAGGTACAGGACAAACTTGTCTTGCAGCTTGCAACCCTGGAGTCTGTTTCCATATCTTCCATGCGGTTAATCTCTCATGCTGCTGAAGAGGTGGCTAGAGCTGTGGGTTCAGGCGTTGTCATGAGACATCACGCCAGGATGCGCCTTTGCGGACCCTTTTAAGTCTTCATTTCTTAACACTCCAGTGGAAGCGTCTTCCCTTTTTGGCCCAAAAGTGAAAGACACGCTATCCAGGTGTGAGAAGGATGGTAAGAGCCTGTCTGCCATGGGCATATGTTTTTCCACCCCTCAACTGTCCTACTCTTGGAATCATAGGAGTGAAAAAATATGGCGCAAGAAATCCCAGGATCCTTTCCATGACACACGTGGTGAGTTTACTTCCTGGGGCAGAGGGGGTAGGTCATCTGAAGGACTCCCCTACAGATGCAGAGGGGATCCGCATAACCAGGGGTCCAAGGATATTTTTTTCTCTAGTCAGACCTATCAGCGCTCCTGAAGAGCAGCCTGATTGCTTTCCTCTGGAAGCAGTTGGGGGATGTTTCTCTCTGCACCACCATGCCTGGCAAACAGTAACCACAAATTCTTGGGTGCAGAATATAATAGCCAGAGATTATCACATACATACCCTCAGTATTTCTCCAAAGCCACTAAGGCACATTTCCGACATTCCACCCAGTCAAAGGGAAGCAACAGCTCAAGAAATACGAAAGCTGTCTCAAAAGAGAGTCATCCAAGCAATCTCACCAGACCAAATAGGATACAGATTTTACTCAAGGTTCTTTTTAGTGCCAAAAAAGACTGCAGACCAATTTTGAGTCTCAGCATTCTGAACAAATTTGTCAACCAAACAAAATTCCAGATGGTCGCGGTTCAGTCTATCTTACCGTTCCTGGAAAAAGATGACTGGATGTGCTCAGTAGATCTTCAGTATGTGTATTACCACATAAAAATGGACAAATGCTCCAGAAGATTTCTTCGCTTCTGGCTGGGAGGCAGTCATTACCAATTTTGGATGCTGCCCTTTGGACTCGCTACAGCCCCCAGAGTGTTCAACAAATGCATGGTAGTGGTAACAGCTCACTTGAGACTGCAAGGATTCCAAGTGTTTCCGTACTTAGATGATTGGCTCCTTACTGCCCCCCACCAAGCATCTACTGGTTACAGCCTTAAACTACACTCTAGAACTAGCAAAATACCTAGGAATCTCTATAAACAGGGAGAAATGCAAGTTGTATCCTTCTCAAACCTTTGGAATTTGTAGGAGCAACATTCAATGCCCAATCTTGCCTAGTCTCCCTGCCAGATCATAGATTAGAAAGGCTGAGGTTCCAACTCCAGGTGATACTCTCTCAAGACAAGGTTCCCGCTCGGGCTGTCCTTCAACTTCTAGGATCAGTGGTAGCATCAATTACAATAGTTCCCCTAGCGAGGCTACACATGAGACTTATTCAATGGCTCCTGCTAACACAGTGGTCCCCTTCGCACCATCCTATGTCCTTTCAGATCTGCATAACAAACCATTGCAAACAAGGTTTAACTTGGTGGATGAAGCCAGAAAAAGACCTATGAAGTCGCCCTTTCTCCCCATCTCAGCCCAAGGCCACAGTGACCATAGACGCTTTCCTGATGGGGTGTGTGTGTGTGGGGGGGATTTTCAGGGAATGATGGTGATGGTCCAAGGCACTTGGTCAGCTATAGAGGCCAACCTGCATATCATTGTTCTAGGACTGAGGGCAGTGCTTCTAGTGTTGCAAGCATTCCAATATGTCCTCCTGTCAGGGGACAATTGCTATTCAGTCCGACAACATGTCAGTGGTCTGGTACATCAACAAACAAGGGGGAAACAAGTACTACCCGTTGTATCGTGAGACCATGAGAATTTGGGAGTGGGCGATTTCTTCCAACTGCTTTCTGATAGCCACGCACATTCCTGGGAATTCCACTGTGATTGCAGACAAACTGAGTAGATGTATCCTCCTGCCTCACGAGTGGTCCCTCAATTCAAACATAGTGGCAAAGATCTTCAGCCACTGGGGCCAGCCTTGCTGCTACCTATTCACCTCTCCAGCAAATCACAAATGCATCAGCTACTTTGCCCTAATTCCCCCACAGGGGGAGTCCCCGAGGGACACTCTAATACATGATTGGCCCACGGGACTTCTGTATGCTTTCCTTCCCCTTCCTCTGATCCCACAATTTCTAAAGAAGGCTTTTCAGCTGAGAAGCAGAGTAATCCTCATTGCACCCTACTGGCCCCAACAAATCTGGTTTCCCTTACTTTGGCCTCACATAGTATGCCAGCCATGGATTCTGGATCCAACTCCGGAATTAATCTCACACCCACAGGGGTTGATTCATCCAAACATATCCAGTCTCAAGCTGACAGCTTGGTTTCTCGACTTCCAGTAATTGCCAGGTAGAATAACCTTACCTCCCTGGTACACAACATTCTTTTGTCTTCACATAAACCATCCACCAGTAAAATCTATCTTAGCAAGTGGAAGAGATTTCTTATTTGGTCCCAACAGAGAGAGCTAGACCTTGCTCAGCTTCTGTCAGTGTGGTTTTGGATTATTTGTCAGGTCTTCTTCATTCAGGAGCAGCAGCTTCCACCATTAGAGTACATTTGGCTGCTATCTCAAACTTTCATAATGGACTGCAAGACTCATCCTTAATCTCCCACCGTCTCTATAAAACCTTCTTGAAAAGGGTCACTCATATCAGACCACCCTTCAAAGAACTGATCGAACCTTGGAGCTTAACACTAGTACTGCAATCCCTGACTCGATCACCTTTCAAACCTACTGCCACTTGCGATATAACGTTCTTATCCTGGAAAATCCCAATTTTTAGTAGCCATCACCTCAGCAAGATGCATTTCTGTGCTTCAAGCCTTGTGTATAAAGCACCCTAACATGGTCTTTCATAAGGACAGAGTATCACTCCGGACTAATCCTTCCTTCCTGCCCAAAATTATTTCAGAATTGACAATTAATCAGACCATTGACCTACCAGTCTTTTTTCCAAACTACTCAAACAAAGGAGAATATTGCCTTCATTTGCTAGATGTACACAGACAATTATGATTTTATCTGGACAGAACTAAATCAGTACATAAATCAGACCAGTTGTTTGTTTCCTATTTATGTCCTAAATTGGGAAACTCTGTTTCTAAAATTACCTTATCGAAGTGCTTGAGAAATTGTATATGTTTTGTCTAGCAACATAATCAGATTCCTCTAACAGGCAAAGTCAAAGCAGACTCCACCAGATCAGTGGCGACTTCTGTAGCTTTTCACTCAAGGGCTTCCATGGATGATATCTGTGCAGCTACAACTTGGGCTATCCCTCATACCTTTATCACTCATTACAAATTGGATTTGGTCTCTGGGGGAGAGCATCCTTTGGTTCAATGGTACTCAGAAACATCCTTCCATAAGGGCCTCCCAGGGCATAAATTAGCTAGGGACTCTGTCCCGTCAGTAAGGAATGAATGAAGATTAACATCATCAGATAAAGAAGTTATGTTCTTACCATAACGTTCCATCTGTGTTGTTCATCTTCATTCATTCATTATGTCCCCCCCCCCCCCAAGGGGCTTCTGGAGGTCCAGATTTGGTCCAAATCTCGCATTAGGTGACCTGCTCTAAAAAAGCCTCTGCTTTCTTTATCATGGGTAAACTTGATCTGAGGTAACAGGGAGAGGGGCACAGTGGGTAAAGCTTGGCTCGAGAGTTTTTTGGCTGGCACGAGCTTGTTATAAGGCTGACTCTGTTCCGAGGATGGAACTGACACCCATCAGTAATGAATGAATGAAGATGAACAACACAGATGGAACGTTCTGGTAAGGACATAACTTCTTTTTTTAGAATATCAAAAAAGTTAAGAATGATGATCAGAAAAGGAAGTAGGTATTGAGCTGTAAAAGAACAGTAAGTAGAGGAGATAGTAAAAGCTGAGGAACTTGGTAAAGTAATCCTGATTGCAAAAAAGTTGTGTTATAACATAATACAATTGATAATTAAATTATATCAAGTTGCAGTAAAATTGTTTGGGTAAATTTAGGGTTAGCCAGGAGATAACCGAGTAAATAGCCATGTGTTAGCTAGGTATTTTTTAAGTTTAGATTTCAATAGTTTCAGAGGCAATTTGTATTATTGGTCATGATATATTATTCCATTTTGTGAAATACAATTTGAGTATAGATTACCAGCTGTGTTACTTAATTGTAATATAAAAAGAAGTGATTAATTTGGGGTCTAGTTCACATAATAGAACCAGACTTCAGTGAAGCTCTTTTTGTCAAGACAAAAAGAGCAAGTGTTAAATTAAGAGGACATTCACATCAGAGAAGAATTACACAGGGAAAGGAAGCAGTTGGCCAACATTATGAAATCTGTCCTTTTCCCCACTGTAGTGCAATCTCGGAGTTGGTATATATAGTTAGGGGAGATGGGGGCACAGCCCCCCACCTAGGTGTGTTTGACATAATGGTGGTGTGTATGAAGGTCAAATGTTGGCCATCTGCTTCCTTTCCCTGTGTAATTCTTCACTGATGTGAACATTCGCTTAATTGCTCTTTTCGTTTCAGTGAAAAGAGTTTCACTAAATCTGGTTCGATTATCTGATCTAGACCCATTTGTTTGAATAGTGAAAAGATCTGCTTGAGTATTACTGGACAGTATGTTGGAACTTTTGCTTTACATATAAAGTCTTCAGCTAAATGTATTGGCTTTGTCTCCCTAACAAACGTATAGTAAAATCCTCCTTTTTATTTCTCTAAATCTTTTAGGTTTCTAATACTATGATGGGAATGGACCCCATTCCTAAGTGAAAGTACAATTAAAGTTCATGAAATTAGTATGTTTCAATCTTTGATGTCAGCTAAAAGTGCTCTTTGCAGCACCCGCAATGTGCCCAGTACTGACTCCTCCTACAATTATTATGGGGTTACATGGATTGGTAACCTACCTAAATACAATTGTAGATTCTTTTTTTATAAGACCCGTTGCCCCTACTACTATTGGAACTGTCTGAGTATCTTAGAACTGTGGCTACTTCTGTGGCTTTTCTATCAGAGAGGTGGCTATTTGTGCTTTTTCTGTGCATTCCTTTTCTAGTCACTACAAACTTGATTCAGTCTCCAGAGCTAGGGTTGGATTTGCAAAAAACATCCTTGAAGGCCTTCTAACCTCTGATCCTTCTCTATCCAGACTTTCTTTATAAGCTATGACAATTCTTCCATATAGTTATTGCTACTGCAACAGTGATCTCATAAAGAGAATAGTGCAATTGTGCAAGTTACTTTAACATAATGATATATTTTTAACTAGATCACTGATGCAGTGTTAACATACTCTCTCACCTTCCCCTTTTTTCTTCCAGCTCTTTTCTTGAAATGGGTAGGGTATCCTAGTTTATCTTTGTCCTCCTAACATGTTTGGTCAGGAAGACACTGGGATTCTGTGCCTGTACTTCCTTCTTATACCAGTGCATGCTCTTTTGCTAAAGACATCTCTTCAGTGAGCCAGAAAGGAGCCCAAAGATTTGTAGACTGACTGGATGTCCAGTCATGGGCAGGGCATGTCCCATGTAGTTACAACTGCTGCAAACAGTGATCTATTCAAACATATACTGATATGGCAAGTTAACTTACACAATTATACCTTTCAAAATATTTAACACGAATGCACACTAGTCCTGTAAAGCCAGACTTAAAAATGAGCAAACAATCAGATGGTAAGTTATTTTCATCCACAGCCCCCCCAATGACTGTAATCATTAATGATTTGCCTAGAAATCACATTTTCTTTGAGGCACAGACCAAAAATATAACACAAAGTTAGGGACAGTTGTGAAATCAGGATCAGCTTCAGCCTTCTTTCACACAGTCACCAGAGAATAAATATTTCAATGTCTTTCATACAAGTGCACAACATTCATGTGAATCCAGATTTTAAAATAATCAAACAAGAAGCAACTATGTTGTGTTCATCCACAATGATTTCCAACTTTCCATTTAGTGACAATCCTCAATGATTTACCAGAGAACTGAAAATTTTATGAAGCATGGACCAAAACATGAGGCAAAGTCAGGGACATCTTCAGCATTTTTTGTACACAAGTAGTAGCCAGAAAGTAATACTGTCAGAATGTAAACTGAGCAAATGACAAGCTGCTGTCAATCACACTTTAAAATGATCAAACAATAGGGTAAATTGCATTCATCCATAGCCAGATCCCCATTTAGTGGGTAATAATCCTCAATGATTTGCCAGAAAACCAAGAATTTTGAGGCTTTTCCCGGTTAGGGGTCACCACAGCGGATCACCAGTCTACAAACTGATTGGCAGTGAGTGGAGTTTTTGCAGTGTTGAGTTGCCAGCCTGGTGCCCAACCATCAGAGAAAGCATATGCACACACACACACACATGCACCTACCTACACGTCTTTAAAATTCACTTGACTGCAGGAAAGACATGCAGACTCCGTTAAGAAGGTGCTCCAGCTGAGAATCAAAACGGAGGACCTCTTGCTGTGAGGCAGCAACGCTAATGGCTGCACCACTGTGGCCCTGCCTGCCAAAAAAAAAAAAAATTCTTGTTTCAGAGACGCTCTACAGCAGTCCACAGCTCTCCACAATACTATTTAAAATGTGCAGCTTTTTTGGTTTGCTGCCTTCCAGGCAAATCATAGTAAGGCAATGAACAGAAAGTTGTAGCATAGTTGATCACTAGAGGCCATTTAAGTATTTAATTTTAGAAAAAGGAGTATTTCTTTATTTAGAAATAAATAAATAAGTAGTGGCACTGGCCCATGCTTTGTGCATGCAAGTGGTAGGCACCATGAGTATACAGAAGAAATACATAGGTTCATAAGTAGGTCTAGGCTATTGGCCCTAGGGCCTATATAAGCCTAGCCAAATGGTGCCCTACATTGTCTATCATTTTAATGCTTTTTATTGCACAAAAAACAAACACATTTCATTACTATTTGTTGTTTTCATCACATAAGCTAACAACATTGAGCTACTCCTGAATACAAAACTTTTTTAAAATATGGTTTTGTTGGCTGGTCAAGTATCCCCCTGGAACTGTAGGCCCCAAGCAGCCACCTGAATTGTCCCTAGTTTTATCTGCTACTGTGGGTATATCATCTGTAACATGGCATGGTGATTTCATTAATAAAAATCCTGAGAAAAAAGATTTTAATGAAAGCCATGGATATGGAGAAGTGGAAAAAATATTTCATCCATGTAAGAGAAACTGCAAGTTAAAGGAAGAAAAGGAATGAATCCATTTGATAGATGGTACGTGCAGACTTGGTAATTAGATTCACTGTTTTACCTATACCTTTTTATGAGTGTACTGAGTACGAAATGGCAGAAGTGACTCGAGCAGTGATCTAGAGGATTCCGAATGCATGTGTGTGAAGGAGAAGTTGACCGAGGCCAGAACATTCGGTTTTGATACTGGAGTCTGCAGTAGGCACTGTAAAAACAAGTGGAGGTCCTAGTAACATTGACACTTTTTTATCTTAGGCAAAAACTACTTGGTGAAATACTTTTTTTTCTTGTTTATCCACAATATAAAAATGCATTTTGAATTACCTGTGATTATTTTTAGTTTGCACCCAAGTGGGAGTACTGTGGTTTTGTAGCAGAATGACTGAACCTGTTGGGTTACTATACCTGATTGGTGCAGTATTTGTTTTTCTTTTCTACTTGGGAAATTCAACTTAACTTTTTATGCTTGGATATTATGCTATTTATTCTGAAGTAAACTACAAAGTTACTGCTGTCTAAATCTCCCAGTTGTATTATATATCTAAGTAATGTATTATGTGTTTGAGTACAGAGTAAAGAATCCAAGGAAGATACAGAAGAGAGAATCCATCCATCACCTTTTTTATCATTTTTACACATGGGGTCAGTGTGTCACCTCAAGAGTAACAATCATTCAGAGCCAGTGTTCACACTGCCATGTGGCTAGTATGAAGAAAGAATCAAAATAAAAAATGTCCCAGGGGGTAAAGTGACTCGCATTATCTCAACAAAATATATCCACAAAACATAGAGGTAACACACATTGCAAAGGTGCAAATAATTTATTAATAATACAAACTTAAAAAAGTAAGCGCTTTTGTGTTCTGAACCAGGCGCTTCGTCAGACTTCAATAAAATCACATAACAGCCTTCTATTTAATGTAGCAGTTACTAAAAACGTAATTAATCAATCATGAAAACATGAGCCAATGAGTTCACAAATCTTGTTAAAAGAACCTACAATCACTACCAATGACTGACCAAACTAAACAAAAAATACAACTGAAAATAAGAACACTTAATCAATGCTCTGAAATCTCCAACACTTAAACGCTTTAAGTAGTTCATTCATTAAAATATCTCTTAAAAACCTATAAATGCAATAGAACATTCAGGTCAGCAGATAGCAGTACAATAATATACAAGTCAACCATTCATTCATAATCAAAATTATCAAAAGTGGAAAAAATAGGATTAGCGTAACAAACAAAGAGAAACTTATATGCAAAAACATAAAAAACAAAAAGATAAAAATTTATATATTATGTTACTCTGCAATTGGTCTATATACTAAAAACAACTTAAGTGAACGAGTTAGGGAAGATTTGTATGCCATCAACAGGGCGGATGAAAGTAATGCTTTAGCTAGGCATGTTCATAGTAAGGGTTTGGGACATAAGTTTACATCTCTAGTTTTAGAAATTGTATATAGAAGTCCACAATTAGGAGATATTAAAAACTTGACAGAGAAATCAGAGACCAAATGGATCATCAGGCTACAAGCAGATAAATCCTTTGGGTTGAAAGATAAAATATCATGTAAGCTGTTTTTCGTACATAGACTAATTGCACATTAACATAATATATACCCCGGGATTCAATAAAGCCTACACTAAGTGTACACTTAGTGTGCACTAAGGTTACACTCAGTGTACACGATATGTATTCAATAAAATTCTTATCTCATTTTTGTTTTCTAGTCACTCAGAAAGATTACTCTAAGTGTACATGCAGTCTACACTTTGTGGTGACCTTTATGAATCCCTGTTAAATATTTAAAGCAGTAAAAATATCAGTAGGAAAACTAAAATTAGGAGGAAGAAGGTGTGTGCTATGTCTGTGTTATCTGTTCCTCAGAACAGTGTACACTTAGTGTACCGTTAGTGTAGGCTTTATTGAATCCAGCCCACAGTTTTTATCTTTTTGCTTTTTCTGTTTTGCATATACGTTTCTCTTTGTTGTGTTAAGCCTATTGTTTCCATTTTTGATGTAGTTTAGTGGTAAAGGCTATGTGTCAGAAAATCAAGAGTGACAACATATGGGAAAATAAATCTTCTAAGGAAAAAGTCAAGCACTAGTAGACTTTTATTCTGTTTTTTTTTTTTTTTTTTTTTTTTTGGCAGGCATATCAGAGGGAACTTGTTCCTTACTTGTAAAACTGCAAAAGAAAGTTTCTTATGGGAATGCCTTGGACCAAAGAAATGGGAGACGTTTCTTATGGGAATGCGTTGGACTAATGAAATGAGAGAAAGTACAGTTGAATAAGTTGAACCTACATAACAGTAGATGATCAAATGATCACTGCTGCAGTAGCATTAGCTACATGGGTTGTTATATCCTGCCAAGGATATAACAGCTGGCCAGCTTCCAAAGCTTCAGGGCACCTTCCACACACCCAAATGTTCTCATTGAACAACATTTAAACAGGGAAACTAAGCATTTGGCCAAAACAACACTGGAACATACACCCCCACACCACTAACTGTATATACCAAGTCCAAGATCACACTACACTGGGGAAAAGGGCAAATTTGTGCTGCTGGGCAACTGCTTTCCCTACGTACATTTTTCACGGATATGAACGTTTGCTGAAATGAACGTTCGATGGTTAGGGTTCGATGAAGAATGGTTCACCAAACTGAACCTTCGATGAATTAATATAGACCCATATTCAGAACCCATTTGTCTGAAACAATCTGTTGCTAAAGACAGGAAAAAAACAGATTAAGATTTTCTGGAAGAAAAAGGGGACTGGGTGGATATGAGTCACAAGCCCTCTTGAATAATCAGTCAGACATATTGGACTGTCCTTGGTTTTGGGAGGTTCGAGACATTTTTTTGGAACTCCCTTTCCATTCCTTCTTAAATGTCTGTTTACCTGAATTCTGTTGAGACTGTTTATTTTGTTTTTTTGCTAAAAATGGAAGAGGAGAAGGAAAATCCTTTGAACAATTCAAAAAAGGAGAGCTGAAATACCTAGATCAACTTGCCCCCTTTCCTCTCACTTTTACATCACCTGTACAGCAGAGGAGCCCAACGCTAAATCTCTGTCCAAAGGAGAATTTAAAAATGTTATTTTTAGCATCATCTGGATGGTTCTAAGAATGCAGCTACGCAAACCGCTTTAAAACAATGCCAGTGGCCATAGCCCTGGAAGATGTATTGACAGTCATACAGTACACTGCAAACAGTGAGAAAAAACTAAGTTATTTAAAGCAGATTTTCCTCACAAGAAGAATCTTCAGGTACAATATTTCTTATACTTTCACAATTTGTCAGAGCAAGCTTTAACATATGAACCTGACAATTCAAAATCCTGAAAACCAAAGTTGCAGAAGTATACACTTTTCTCCCATACCTATCAGTAATTTTCCTATCCTTATCAGAAAGAGTAGGGTTTGAATTAACTAAGTGCTTGGTAGCAATAGGATCAAGTAAGGCTACTGGTTCAGGAATACTGTATAAATATTAAAATACTGAGGAACTTTATATATGCTATCTACCTCTTTATGGGGCAGCTGGCTAGCTAACAGGAAAATTGCAGACAGAATTGCACACATCCACTAAAGCTGACAGAAGAGGAGGAACTGGTGTAGGTTCTGGAAATCTTTCTGCAAAACTCGTAGTACTTTCTGAGGGACTGAAACCTCCATGAAAACACTGACACGTTCTAGCAGTAGGGTCAGAGAAAAAGAACCCTCCACAGGAAGTATAAGAAACTCAGCACTCCTCTGAATCTGAATAGAAATCTGAGGGAAAAAAAAAATGAGTCCATCCCTGCATCTTCCTGTTCAGATTCAGAATCTTGAATCTCTTAAAGAAGAGATGAATCTCTCTTTCTTTTACCAGAAACTACTTTACAAGAAGGATCAATAGCCTGACTGAAACTCTGAGCCAGACCCAGTAAACTACTCTTGTCTAAAGAAAATTGAGCAGGAGAAAATGCATGCTTAGTTTTATGTTTCTTTTTGACAAGAAAAATGATGTGAACTGTGTTACTAATGGTAGCAGCTGATTTCCCAGGGATGGGCACAGCATTCTGGTACAGCAAGGAAATCTTCCCTGTTCACCCTCCCAGGACTGACAAGAATGGCTTTTCCTTGCCCACTGAGGGGACTCCAACTGCCACAGAGGATGTGGCTAAACCCATGTCCATAGTGGCTGTAGGTGCTACATGAGAGGGTTCCGGGTTAAAAGATGAGTGGTCTGAGGTACAACAAATGGCCACAGCAGAGTCATCCACCTGTGGCTAAGGCAAATTGCTAGACTGCTGTAGTGGTAAAGGTTGTTGCTTAACTTTTTTTCTTTTTGTGGCTGGAAGAAGGACCATCCATGGGACTGGTAGTCTGTTATATGTTCAAGCCAAAAATGGTGCCTCTTTCCCATGGAAGGCAAGTAGCAAATGCTAGTAAAACTAGCAATTCGTGGAAGTTATTTATTTTATTTTTTACAGGAAAAACACAATAAAAAACCGTTTACAAACACTATGGCAGCCCGACCAAGGAAAAATAAATAATTTTCCACAGAAAATATGTTTTCATTTAGTTAACACTACTTTTAAATTGGCAGAAAAAAAATTAATGCTCCATTTAATAAAAATGCATTAAACCTTGAAATAGTCCATTAAAACACAACACTTCTAGCTTAAATAACTTTCCTGAAGAGAACATCAATAAATTTAAGAAAATGGAAGTTTTTTTTCCCCAAAGGGAACTTGTCTGCCCAGAAAACGAAATCACAAGGTGACTGTTGAATGTACTAATAAACAGCAGGAAAACTCTGAACCGCTTTATTCCCAAACGTCTCTTTTGTTCAGCTCAGCTCGAACTGCTTGACAGTTTGGTAGCATGGAAGGTGCCCTGAAGCTTTGGAAGCTGGCCAGGATTATATCGTCAGCAGGATATAACCCATATTGCTAAGACTACTGCAGCAATGATCAGTGTGAAGAATTATCTGATCAGGCTGTTAGAAATTCTGAGGAGGGGGGTGGAACCAAGATGGCCAACTGATAGCAGCAGTTTTTCAGAGCTCCATGAAACTAGTATAAAAAACAGGAAATAACTTATTTTATTTTAGTAAAAATACTTAGAATTGATAGTTTAAAGTATAAACTATATTAGTAACGTTGGTAAACTTAAGGAAGTTTTTTCCCTGTCAAATTGTAAAGGAGACTATATCAGTTGTGGAGATGAGCACTTCGAAGAATTCTCATTCTGATATGGCTTTAAAAAAAGAAATGCAGCTTGTGACATCTGCTGTACAAGAACTCTCGCTAAAAATGGATGATTTTAAGGAGCATTTACAAAACCTCAAGGAAAATTGTCAGAAACAAACAGATTCTCTCAAGGACTTATTCAGCAGCATCAATCCAGAATAACACACTTAGAAGCATCCCTGCATCATCTTGATGGAAGACTGAAGGAAGAAGAAAGCCAGAAAGATTTCCTTATCAAACAAAACATTTGGCTTATCAATAAAGTGGATGACTTGGAAAACAGAGAGAGAGGGTCAAATATAAGGATTTTTGGCATCCCTGAGAGAGCTGAAGGAGAAGATATTTCTTTCTTGAATACCTGAATTCCAGAGATTTTAGATTTAAAGGAGGGTCTGTCCTTTGGTATTGGAAGAGCTCATAGAGCTTTAGGAAAGCCAGTGTCAACATCCTCCTCTACTCCTCCCAGATCAATAGTCATAAAGTTTCTGTCTTATTTGGACAAGGAGTTGGTCCTAAAATCTGTCTGGAGGAAAAGTCTATTAAAATATAATCAAAACCCAGTTAGGTTTGACAATAACTATTCTACTAGGGTTTTGGAACAGAGGAAAAAAGCTTGGCCATTAATAAAACTGTTACAACAGAATAACATCAAAACTCAGCTTCTAAAGCAGAATAACATAAAAACTCAGCTTCTCTTTCCTGCCAGAATAAAAACCCTATATCAGAATGAAATGAGATCATTTAATGCCCTAGAGGAAGCCACTGCCTTTATTAAAAGCAATAACATTATTTCCTTACATGAAGATATGGAATGGGCATCTGCATCTCTGAAGAGAGTTACTGATAAATCTTCTTGAACTGATGTTAAAAAGAAAAAACAAAAAACTGAGTCAAAGATTGCTGTTCCCGCTAAATCTCTCCAAGGATCTACTGCAGCTGGACTTTAATTTGTTTTATACTTGCTAAATTCTCAAGTAAGGTATGTCATGACAATATGTTTCTTATTGTTTTTCCTTCTCATTTTGCTTTTTCCATTTCTATACTTTTTTTGTTCATGTACAAATTAAATAACTATTTATGCTTTTTAGTATATTAGTATAATAATACTGGTTTATTGAGTGATATAATTGAACAGTAAGCTATCTTTGCTTTTATGACCTTAAGATGACATGCTTTATTTCAAATAATATATAATCCTTTGCCCTGCTAAATGCTCTTCTGAGTTATTACACAGGCATAGTCACTGCTTAGATTCATTTATCAAAACTGTTCTGGATACATGGGGTAACAGGGCATATCTATGATTTAGTATATATTAACTAGTTTCTTTAATATTTATAACTTCTGATTGCTTCAGAATAAATATTGGTACCTGTGTGAACAATAAGCTATTTGCCGGCTTTTGACATAAATTGGGTCTCTCTGACAGTTATATGCTTGTACAAGGTTTTTAAATGGTTACAAGTTATGTTTCCTGTGTGTTCCTGGTAAGTGCTTGCTTCAGAAAATGACTTTGTATTTAAAATAAGAATGATGACATGAATTTATGGACTGTTCTGCCCATTAATTAGAAGCTTTAGCTGGGATCTGAAAGTTTTTATGTAATAGGAGAGGTGTGTTCTTTTTTTTTTCTTTAGAATGCTTTTAAATGACTGTTTTGGATGTTCTAAATGTGCCGGTTATATAGAGTTTAGTTATGGGAAAGGCTGTATGAAACTTCTTTTTATGTGTGTTGTATGGTTTGTGATGTCGGGAGGTGATTTCTTGTGTACTGAGTGTTAATTCACTGATTGGAAGTATCTGACAGTTAAACTTTACATTTGTTACTGTAAATATGCAGACTTTGTGATACAGTTACAGTGAGGTCAGGAAACTGTAGTGTGCTGGGCGGGAAAATGTCAGTTTGAAATTTAAGAAAAAGAAGTTATGACTTACCATAACGTTCCATCTGTATTGTAGATCTTTGTTCATTCATTACAATTAGGACTTCAGTCCAGTCCTCGGAACTGATACGGCCGTTTCCAAGCTCGTGCCAGCCAAAAACTCTCAGCTAAGACCTACCCATAATGCCCCTCTCCTTGTTACTCCAGATAGATCCAGCTCGCAGCAAGGCTTGCCCCACTATCGGAAGATCCGATCCGCTGTTACAGGGTTGAGGGACCACTCGTAAGGCATCAGGATGTTCCTGCTCAGATTGTCTGCAATAAGGTTGGAACTCCCAGGAATGTGCGTTGCTATAAGAAAGCAGTTGGAAGCTATCACCCAGTGCCAAATCCTCATGGCTTCCCGACACAGGGGTTAAGACCTGGTTCTGCTTTGCTTGTTGATATACCAAACGACTGCCATGTTGTCTGACTGAATTGCAGTGGTCCCAGAAGGTAGGGATGCATGGAACACTTGCAACGCTAAGAGAACTACCATCAGTTCAAGGACATTTATGTGCAAATCTGCCTCCATGGGGGACCAGGTGCCTTGGACAGTTATTCCCTGGAAATGCCCCCCCCCACCCTAACAGGGAAGCATCTGTGGTCACCATGGCCGTGGGCTGGGGAAGACAGAACGGTCAACACCAAAGATTCGTTTGTGGCTTCATCCACCATAGCATTTCTTCCTTGCAACGGTTAGTAAGACGTATCATGTGGTCGAGTGGGTGAGTTAAAAACGACCATTGTGCAGAAATGAGCCACTGCAGGAGTCTCATGTGCAGCCTCGCCAGTGGTACTAACATAATGGCAGCCGCCATGGAGCCTAAGAGTTGCAGTACAAGACATGCTGGCACATGGGTCTGAGGAAGGTGGTCTTGGATTTGGTGTCTTATTTTCAAAAGCCTGTGAGGGGGGAGAGAAGCTTGACAGGATGTTGTGTTGAAGACTGCTCCAATAAATTCCAGTGCCTTTGTTGGGAACATTTGAGATTTTTTCCTTGTTGATTGTAATCCCCAAGCGGAGGGTGAGACCTTGAATGTAAGAGAAGCTGCAGACTAGGAGATTCCCAGTCAGAGTGGTAAGGAGCCAATCGTCTAGATTTGGAAACACCTGGAATCCTTATAGTTGAAGATGAGCTACCACAACTTCCATACATTTGGTGAACACTCAGGGGGCTGTTGAGAGACAAAATGGCTGTGCCCTGAACTGGTAGTGATTGGCTCCCAGCCAGAAGTGGAGAAACCTCAGAGAGTGGTGATACATCTTTATGTGGTAGTACGTGTCCTGGAGGTCTATAGAGCACATCCAGTTGTCCCTCCCTAGGAAGGGGAGAATGGACTGTACTGTGACCATCCAGAATTTTTGAGGTTTGATAAATTTGTTCAATAGGCTGAGATCCAGGATTGGTCTCCAGTCCCCTGTCTTTTTTGGCACTAAAAAGAACCTTGAGTAAAACCCGGATCCTGTCTGGTCTGGTGGGACTGGTTGGATGACTCTTTTTCTTAGCAGCTTTTCTATTTCTAAGGCTGCTAATTCCCTCTGATTGGGTGGTACCTCGGGGATTCGTTTGATGGGTCTGGGAGTTAAACAGAATGGTATTTGGTAGCCTCTGGATATTATTCTCTACACCCAAACATCGATTGTAATAAGTTGTCAGGCTAGTAAGTGCAGAGAAAAATGACCCCCAACTGCTTCCAGAGGAAAGCAATCGGGCCGCTGCTCAGGAGTGCTGGTAGGGTCTGCCGTAGAAAGAATCTCTAGCGCCCTGGTTATGTGGACCCTCTCTACCCTGAAAGGGGGTCTTCCAGATGAGTTGCCCCCTCTGCCCCGGGGGGATTGCTCACCACGAGTGTCATGAAAAGATCCATGGGATTTCTTGAACCACATTTTTCCTCCCTTCTGGTTCCTGGAGTAGGACCTCTGGAGGTTGGAAAAGCGTATGCCCACAGCAGACAAGGTCTTTCCATCTTTCTCACTTCGTGCAAGTGTATATCGTACTTTAGGTCCAAAAAGTGCAGATTCGTCGACAGGTGCATTGACGAATGAAGATTTAAAGGGATCTGCAAAGTCACACAACTGCATCCAAGCATTACGTCTCATGCCAATGCCTGATGTGGCAGCTCTCAAGCTGCCCCCTCGGTGGTGTGAGATATCAAAAGCATTGAGGAGTTTGAGATGGATTCAAGGGTAGCTAGTTGCAAGGCGACAGTATCACACACCTCATCAGGCAGTACCCCCGCCAAAGAGGAAGACATTTCAGAAATTAGGCCTCTTTGGAGACAAGTGAAGTGTGCCAGATAGTTCAGCAACCAAATGGCAAAGGTCACTGAAGCATAGATCTGCTTCCCTAGTCTGTCCATGGTCCGAGACTCCCTGTTTGGAGGATGGACAGTGAAACTATCTTCTGCCAGTTCCCTCTTGGTGGCCGCCCCCATGATCATGGAATCAACTGTCAACTGCTTGGACCAGGGGGACTGGTCTTTAGGTGTAGATAAAATTTTGTCTGGCCTCTGGGGGACAGGTTCAACATTGTCTGGGGCCTTTCAGGCACGCTGCACAATGAGCTTAACAAGGTCATCTGCTGGTGAGGTCACCCATGAAGTAGAAATCCGGGCACGAAAGACCTTCAAGAACACAGATTCCTCAGAAGAAGGGTTAGAGGACTTCCAGTCTCCCCAATGCTTGAAGGTTTCAAGAATGTCTCTGAATGAGATGTCATCTGGGGGAGACTGTGGAGACCCTTCCCCCTCATCACAGTCAGTGTCTTTGGTGATAGATTCCTCCGGGGAATCAAGGTGCTTCCTCTTGCACCATTTCTTCCAGGATGGCCTCCCAGTGGGACCTTCTGAGGAGCACTCCGGAGAAGGCATTCCCTTCAAAGGGGGGTCTTGTGGCTCCCGTGTCCGGGATCCCGAAATAGGGGGTTGGGACAGCTGCATGCTGGGGGGGTTGTGATGCTGATGTCATTGATGCTGACTGCGAGCCTGTGAAGGCAAGGACCCTCTTCATCAACAGGAAAGCAGGACTGCCCGAGGAGGGATGGGAGCTCGGAACCGGGGTCACATCCCGCCCTGAGGAACCCACATCCAGGTGAGGAGCTCCGAGAGGACTGGAAGCCATCAGAATCATGGACATAGATGGCTCCAGCGAGAAAATAAGTGCCGGGCTAGGTACCAAGGTATGGATGGTCCAAGCACTGTTCCGAGAGAGCATCAGCTCCACTGGAGCCAATGCTGCAAGGGTGGTCAGTGCCGACAGGGGAAAAACTGCTGTTGGAGCCAAGACAGTATGCACCGGGGTGGACATCTGTACTGAGATCTCCGAGACCTGGGTAGAGGCCGGAGGAGGATAAACAGGGAATGATGTAGTTAAAGATTCTGAGCCAAGAGGGATGGCAGGTCTAGCTGGAATGGGCAATCCCCTAGCTGCCAGAAGCTGGTCCACAACCCGCATTAGGTCTAATTCAGAAAAACTCCTGGTGGTTCTAAAGGAGGCTGCTGAAGTAGAATCAGGTCTTTCTAGAAAGGGGCTAAACCTCTGCCCCAAAAAAGGGTCGTAAGTTGGAGAGTATCTTGTCCTTGGCAGATATTCGAGTTTAGGAGCCGATGGAGCCAAAGAAACTATCGGCACCATGGCCGGAGATGATGCTGAAGCAGGTACAGTCATAGGAGCCAATGTCGGATCCAGGAACACCACCAAAGTCAGTGGTGATGAGGCTGGAACCGAAATGGGTGAATATCAGATGGCACCAAGGGAGAAGATACAGAGCCTGGTGCCAAAGAGGTCTGTGCCAAGGGCGCCGGAGAAGCACGGAGCCGACTCGGTTCTGTAACTGACGGTTGATGCAGGAACTGAGTGACTCTGTTTTTCCTTATGTTTTTTGGTCTTAGGAGGGGGTGAGACCTCCAACCCAGATAGAGCTTCAGAAGAAGGTGTCTTAATTAAACCTTTTAAAATAAGCTTATTTTTACTTTCTGCTAGTGTACGATTACTAAAACTAGCAGAAATGTCACAGTCAGGTTTAATATGGTACACGCCCAACCAGTAGACACAACGAGCGTGTCCATCCGAGTTGGGCATCTTATGCCCACACTTGTCACACTGTTTAAATCCCAACTTAGCTTTGTCTGACATAGTAAGGCAACAAGTCTATCCTAATAGAAGAAACAAAAGAAGGGAGAGAAAAAAGTGAGAGAATACCAAGGATGGTATTTAAAAAATATCACAAGTGGTAAGGAAGGGCCAACCAAAGGCAGGAGAGAGGGACAGTACCAACAATGGTAGAAATTTAATTACCAAGGTAAAGGGTAGGGAATAGAAGTAGGTTGTAGGCGACAGTGAGAAAAGGCTAAATTGACTAAAAAATAAGAAATTTTGAGGAGAAACTATATTAAAAAAAATCACAATTTTCCATTTAGCTTTGAGAGAGATGACTGACGAGGAATGCTGCAAATGAGATCTGAAGTAACTAGGAGAGGGGCATTATGGGTAGGTCTTAGCTGAGAGTTTTTGGCTGGTGCGAGCTTGGAAATGGCCGTATCGGTTCCGTGGACGGAACGAAAGTCCTAATTGTAATGAATAAACAAAGATTTACAACATCAGATGTGAAGCTTTCTTACTTAGCTCATGACATCATGCATTCTATGCATGCAGATCAGATTACATTACATCTATTGTGTATATGCAAGCCTAATTGTGAATGTCAAGTCACTGATTGGTTAATATAGGCTTCGTTTACAACAATTATGAGCTACACTGTCTGCAAACATATTCATGGTTTCCTTTTATAATAGTGACTATATTTTGTGATCAAATATATACAGAAATGTTATTTTTTCTTGTAAACAGTTAATTATAGCCACTATTTCTAGTGAATATACTGGAGTTTTTTATAAATAGATCTTTACAAATAACTTTCCTATGCAGTTAGCAAGTGTTTAGTATAGGCTTATACATTTACAGGAAATGCTTATGACTAATGGTAATAACTGTAAGGATACTCAAATACCGTACTAAATCCTAGCAAATATATGTGTGAATAATTTTGATTGAACTATAATTGCTTTGTATCTAATATGTTGATTTTCGTATTGTATCTTAGATATTATTTAGGTTTCAGATGCCATGTTTTCAGTTATTGTAAAGTCATGTTTTTTAGTATATTAGCACTTTATGATAGGGAAAGATCTCAGTAATATCTGTGACTTGTGATAACATAACAAACAAGTTATGAGTTTCGGTATTACTATGGTAGATATTTACAGCTGTTTCTATCTTAATTCTGTCTTTGAGGCATTCACTTTTAAGACCTGTTATCCATAGTAAGTTTTATATAAATAATGTTTTTTACTAATTTTTGTCATATTAACTGATGCCAGTTAATTATTATTGATTTTAGTCAGTCATTTAAACATCTGCTATTCCAAAGGTTTAGGAGTTAATTAAGGACAAATATGTCTTATGGAATATTTCTAAGAATCTATGTTAACATCTTTTGGGAATGACACACACTCACTATGTACTAACACCCAATTCTTGTGAAGTTTTTATTTAATGGGAGTTTGTCATGATAAGATTTATTCAGAAGGCAAGTAAATACAAATGCTAAATGATTCTTTGATTTGTTCTGCCATTTTGAAGTTTTTATTAGAACTAATACAGATGACATGTTTAGGTATTTTGTGTAATAATTTAGATTGTTAATAAAGCTAATGTTTCCTTAGTCTATTAAGCACTAAATTCAGATTAAATATATCCTAATATGTCTCTTGCTTCCTTAGTGAATAATTACTGTATAAATATTTAATGCTTGTAATAATAGTGTATGTAACTTATCATTAAAACCTAACTGGAATCAATATCTGATTAGTTGTTTATCAGTACTATTTTTCTCTAAATTTATAATATATTCTCCATTTTTTACTTTGTTTTCATGGGCTCGAACCAGCAAAGGTTGATGGTTGGGATAGGTAGTCTAGCAGATTTAGTTTTGTTTGCTAGACTAGGAATGTGTCTCATTCCATGTATAGGGTGTATTAAAGTTTATATCAGAGTGAAATATGCATTTTTTTTTGTTATTTAATTGTTTTTCTAGGTTTGAAATGCCTGACAAATTTGTTTCACTTTTATTTTTCATGGGGGAAGTTATTTGGATTGAGATACATAGAAATATAACAATTGCTATTATGTTGTCTATTCAGGAAGAGTATTATGTATACAGGATTCTATTAATACAAGTTCCTTTATTATTTGTTATCTTTAAAGAATTCTGATATGGATTTAACTTTGATATCCTTAAATACTAATGGCTTAAACAACCCATATAAGAGAGCTAACCTACTAAGGTATCTTAAACTAAACAAGGCCCAAGTAGTTTTTCTCCAAGACACACACTTTAAAATAAATGACACATTTATATGGGACCCTAAGGAATACACAATACTTGCTCAATCTTTTATTTAAAAATAAGACCAGAGGAACAACAGTTCTATGGAAAAAGACTTTCTTAAATCCCCAAATTATTTACAGACATGTAGATAATGATGGACTAACAATAGAATTTGGACCCTGGCTAATTTATACTGGTTCCCGGATATGGGGTTGGACTAAGAAACAGACTTTATTATAACTACTTATAAAGGTAATATTATACTAGGAGGTGATTTCAACTGTATCACAGATATTACATAAACTACCAATAGGAGATCTCCTAGACTATCGTCCTTAGCCAAACAGTTAAAAAATGGACAGAAATGTTTAAATTAAAAGACACCTTTAATGCTTTGGGACCAAAGTCTTTTCTATTCTCACACCAAGACTATAGACATGGTACCCAAACTAGAATAAAATGTATATCTCATTAGATCTTTAGTCTAAAATCTTGAATGTTTTAATACAACCTTGTCCCTTTTCAGATCATAATTCCTTGTTGTTAGAAATACACTTGGAATTCAATCAATTAGTTATTACTTCAATTATTCCTTCATATATTTCACAAAAGATTTTAAATCTTGGATAACTTCTGAACTTCAGCTTTTCTTAGAGATTAATTATAAACCTGAAGGAAATGGAATTATGGTTTGGGATTCTCTTAAGGCCCATCTATATGGTAAAACCATTAGCTGGTAGAAAAATAAAATTAAAGAATGGGACTCAAGAGTTACAGCATCTCCGAAATTAATTATCTCGTAAATCTAATAAGAACTTAATTGCTGTAGATAATAATATGAAAATAGAAGCAAATAAGAAGTACAATGAAATATTATCCCATAAAACTAATTTAGCTATGGAAAAACTGAAATTAAATTCTTATGCTACCTCTCCTAAGCATCTTCATAACCTATCTATGAAAGGTAAGATGCAATCAAAAAATAATAACATTGATAGTATCTTTCATGAAGGGAAAAGGGAAAAGGAAAAAAAGTCTCGGACATAGGGGACATTCTGGAGGCTTTTAGTTATCATTATGCAGGGCATCATAAAGATAAAATAAGTACAAATGAATGTGAGAACTTAGAGAATATAGTTCCCAACATAACAAGAGTTTCTGAGGAACATGTTAGATCTACAAAAAACTATTTCTCAAAAGGAAACTATAGATGGGATTAAAGGAAGTAAGTCTAATAAAGCACCTGAAATAGATGGCTTCATTATCGAAATTTATAGATTGTTCCCTTCTTCTATAATCTGTCGCCTACATAAAACCGTTCTTGAAGTTCAAACATTAGCAAATATTCCTCCTTCATGGAGATACTCTCTAATTTCCCCTATATTAAAAGAGAATAAGGACCCTAATCATTGTAACATATATACCTATTTCTTTGTTGAATAATGATTATAAACTGTTTATGTCAATTATGGTCAGTAGATTGAAAATACCCATATCTAAAATAATAAATGAAGACCAAACTGGTTTCATACATAACAGGCATACACAGGATAATATTAAAAGAGTATTAACACTGATAGATTACCTTAATAGAGGAAACTATGAAGTATTGATAATAGTTCTAGATATTCAAAAGGCATTTGACTCCTTAAATTGGGGTATTTATTTAAAGTCTTACTGTTATTTGATTCCCCCCCTTTTTATAATAATAATAAAGAAAATCTTTGAAAATAATCTAGCATATGTCAAATTAGGTCCCTTTCCTTCCAAAGCAATCCAAATCATTAGCGGTACTAGACAAGGATGTCCCATGTCCCCTATCCTATTTGCTCTGGCCATAGAAATACTTGCCATTTTAATACTTAATAACCCAAAGATAAGAGGTATAAATATATATGACCAATATATATCTAAAATAATGATGTTTGCTGATGATGTCTTACTTGCCTTACCCAACTCTCAGGAAGTGTTAGGTGAAGTGGATATAGTAACAGCAAATTTCCAAAAAATCTCAGGACTCTCCTTCAACAAATCTAAATCAAAATTTTTATTATTAAATAAAAAAAAAGAACATACATGTTCCAGTTAATCATATTATTGGAAACCAAGTTTCAACTCTAGACTGTTTAGGAATAGTCCTAGGTAAGAATGTAGAGGAAACCTTACAGCTTAAATATGCTAAAGCCATAGACTTAATCAAGACATTAATAAGCAAATTTGTTTATAACATTTGATGATAGGTTACAACTGATAAAAATGTTTTGTTACCTAAAATATTATATATAGCAAAAGCCCTTGTACTTCAACCAGGAAAGAAAATCCTTAAAGAAATCACTTCATCTCTGACGAAATTCCTGTGGTACCCCAAAAGAAATAGAGTGGCATATTCTCATCATATCAGAAAATGGGAACATAGGGGGGGGGGGGTAAAATTCCCAGAGATTGAAACTTGTATAAATGTATCTATAATGAAAATAATGATGAATTGTATAAATCCTAGATACTCTTCCAATTGGAAACAGTTACACTCCATTATACTAATGAAGGAAAATTATTTATCAAAAAATGTTTTGGTAACTGACAAGAATAACAAGATATGGCACTATTTAAGTTTAAATGTACAGTATAGCACAACAAAATTAACTAAACTAACACTAATAAACAATATTTTTGATGTGTTTAGAAAATTCATTAACACAAATCTAGATATAAAACTGTGGCATAGATTTTTAATACCATTTACTATTACAAGGGATTTCCCTGATAAAACACATATAGAGATTTTTGGTTTATGGGAAAACAGTGACCTATTTTGTTGATTGCAATGTATTGAAAACCAACAAGCTTTGAACACACAAAGTATATTGTCAACCTATGGCCTATCCCCTAATGACTGGTTGGTTCTTCAGAGTGTCACAGCATACACTAAGGATCTGTGTAGAATAATACATAACTCATCCTTCAAAACCGTACCAAAAATTATAAACTGGATTTTTGGATTCTATATAATAATATCAACGTTAAGAATGAATGATCATATCTATATAACACTTTAATTGTCTATAAGACAGCTCCTAAAGATTCTTAACTGGCAACACCTAACTAAAAGGTTTCAAGAATCATTATCAATGGAAGATAAAACAAACATTTTATATTCACTTAAACTAACTTCTTATTCACAATTCTGGAGGAGTTTTCATTGGAAATTTCTACACAGATCCTTTTTGACACCTGAGAAACTCTCAGAAATGAACCCTTCAAAAAGCAAGTTATGTTGGAGATGTCATCTGTCCACTAATGCTGACTGGTCTCATATTTTTTATGACTTTACTAATATGAAACCATATTAGAATGAGATTAACAAATTTCTTCAAGCTATCTATACTGATATATTTGTTTTGACAAAGTCTTTAATTTTATTGAATGTTGGTAATAGTAATAATATGAAGAAAGATGACCTGCATTTGTTGTGGGCAATGTTAGCAATAGCCAGAAAATGTATAACTAGAAGATGAAACTCTAATGTAGCACCCACAATGGAGGAATTCCTATCATCACTGAAGAAATGCATACTTTTTCTTCTTCTTTCAGCTTTTCCCAGTCAGGGGTCACCACAGTGGAGCATCTGTTCGCTCATGATTGGCAGTGGAGTTTTTATGGTGTCGAGTTGCCAGCCCGGCGCCCAACCTTTCACAGAAGGCACACACACGCACACACTCACACCTAGGGCCAATTTAGAGTGTCCAATCCACCTACAGCATGTCTTTGGGATGTGGGAGGAAACCGGAGCACCCAGAGGAAACCCACACGACCACAGGGAGGACATGCAGACTCCACACAGAAGGCACCCCAGCCGAGAATCAAACCGGAGAACCTCTTGCTGTGAGGCGGCAATGCCTTACCGCGGCCGCCCTACTGAAGAAATGCATACTAATGGAGAAAAAACTAAATAGTTAAGAACATTTCCAACGCCATTAGTTAATAGTCCGTGGAGGAAAGTTTTGAATTTGATTGATACCCTACAGATGGAAACAAACTCTTCCTATCATAGTTTATATTTTAACTTATTATTTAACTACAAATGTTTTTATCTGAATCCTTGTAAATACTGTAAATAGTTATTGAATGTTATGAATGTATTAAATTATTGTGTTATTTCATCAAAATAAAAATCATTTGAGTAAAAAAAAAAATTCTGAGGAAATACAACAGATCAACATTCTAGTTCTCAGACAAAATAATCAAAACATAAGATTCTGTGCCACCTTGTACAAGATCCGGTGAAGACCAGTTTAATTAGATAATTAGAGATTATGAAAATGTTGTATTTGGCCAGGCTAGTGGGGCTTTCCACCTTTGTTTAGTATCACTGCTTTATCCTGTTGTCTTTATTTATCATTACCTTTGGAATTTAACTGTGGTGGTCTTACCCGTTATTATATGCAGTGCTGTATTTCGTGGCATTTGAACAAACCGCCTGATGCAACTTGAAAATATGTAGTGATTCTTTGCTAGAAAGAACTTGGGTTAGAAAACAAAACTATAAAGAATGGCTTCAGAAATTATAGTTATATTCCATTGTTGTACTTTAATTACAAACAAACTCTGCCTGGACTTTAAGGCAGTATCTTAGCCAAATCTGCTAGAGAGTCTGTGTGTAGAATGTGCTGCTTGGGGAGGGGAGATAACACCAGAATGGGGAAAATGATAATAAAGTAAATAGCAGTAACTGAAAAATATGTGACGGGTACATTATTCAATACCTTCCAGGATGATGGAGTAAGCTTCTTCTCTCGTTTACAAAAATGCCAGTTATTAATGTCATTCAGACATAATCCTGTCATACATACAATAAATATGAACATATGGCTATGGCAGTCAGGTGTCTTAAGGGCCAGGTGATCAAAACCTCAATGATTCAACCTATGAGTCTACATTATTCTGATGTTACATTATAAAGTCTCCTATAACATCTTATTAAGAAGAAATTATATTATTAATTGCATTAAAAGACAGATATTTTCACAAATGACAGTCTTTCATAAAGTATTCATGAGAGACAGAGAGATGAAGTGTATTAAGTATGGCTCAGTAGAGAAATGATGCAAACCACTGCCCTGTTTGGCTGCATATTCAGTTTGTGAGGTTAGCTTTAGTATAAATTAAACTTATTTAAGTAAATATGGAGCCTGCAAGATATTACTTTTTGGCAGTTAAACAAGAGAGAGGTAAGAACAAGAAATATGCATATTTTAAACTTTGTTACTTGGGTGAAAGATATAAATAGTGACTTGTTTTATGTGCTTTACAAAGAGAAAACTTAAGAAAAAATACAGCTGTGAGTGTAAAAGTTACTGTATGTGTTCTTAACAAAGCTGTAACCAAAACGAAAGACTGCAATCAGTTAAAAACTGATAATATAGAACAGCATGTGTGACACAACACTGCATTCCACACAGATCCTTTTTATCGGAACAGTAATTTAGAAGAAGCAGCTGTCATTGCCAAACGTAGACTTGCACTACAGTAGAGCTTAAAGATGTGTGCAAGTAAAATTAACATGATATGATCAGTTGTCAAGTACAAATCTGAGAGGATATTAGGCAGATCCATCCATCTATCAACAGCCCCCTTTTCCCATTTTTGTAAGTACAAATTAAGGCAGAAATATTTCAGTGCATTCAGAGTGCTGTGTAATGCAAGTTTTACAGTTGGTGGGTAGTTTCAAGTTTCACCCGAATAAGATGCACAAGTTCAGGAAGCTGGAACAGACTTTATCTGCTTTGTCCTAGGTGAAAAAGACTTGGTTATTGCTAAACAGAGTCTGTCCTAACAGATTATTAAATGCATCTATTGTTGCAATAAGATGTTACACTGCCTTATTGTGATTATTGTCAAAGACCACTTCACTATGAAAATGGTTGTTTATACTAACTCTTAAATGAATGTTTCTGCTGTGGATGGTTATGCCACCACCACATGAATGACAATTCAGATTGTCACCAGGCTATACTTTTTGGACTTAAGATTCCATAGGTTCATAGGTAGGTACTAGGTTATCGGCCCTGGGGCCTATAAGCCTAGCCAAAAAGGTTCTCTGGCTTTTGCCACCCAAGAAAATTATTTTCCTGCGCCCCTGTCAACCAGTGCCGCAGAAGTGATCCCAGGGGTGAATTTTCTATTTCCCATCCAGTTGTCAAGGTGTTTCTTAAAGAGGGCCAATGAGGAGCTTTGCTTGACATGAATGGGTAGTTTGTTCCAGAGTATGGGAAGTTTCTGGGACAGGAATCTATCCCTCCACCATGTTCTGTTTTTTGTGGTGGCAAGATTTAGGTCCATGGAGTGTGTGGTTCAGAGAGATTGGGATTTCTTTGTGTAGCATGCCAAACAGCTCTGGGTTTGACATAGCTTTGTATGTTAGGCAGAGATCGCCTCTGAGTAGGCGATGTGCGACAGAGTGAAGATGGAGTTTTTTGAGACGGCCTGCGTATGGCATCTGTTTGAGGCCAGTAATCCTCTTAGTGAGGTATTTCTGTGGCCTTTCCAATTGTTATAGGTATCTTGTGAGATGCATGTCAAATGGGGGATTGTACTTTATAATGGGCTTGATGAGGGATGAGTATAGAGGAACAATGACCTCCTTTTGTGAGGAGGTGTGCCATGTAGAAGGATTTCCTGACTAATGTGGCAATGTGGTTATCAAAGGAGGGACTACTGTCCACCTGTGTCCCGAGGTCTCATCACACTTTCAGTGTTTAGTGAGCTACCGCCTATGTGGTAGTTCATGGGTACCAAGTTTTTCCCAAAGGGGATGACAGTGCACTTCTTGGCATTGAGCTTTACTAGAAAAGCTCACCAGACTCTGCTACACTTAGTTGTGAAGGAAAGGTTAGTTTGCTTTTTATTTGTTGTATTTTGTATTACTTTGTTGCCTTTTTATATTTTGAATACTGCGATTTGTTTTCTTTACCTTGTGTTTTACTTGTATTCTGCTTTTAACTGCATATTAAAACTTCAAAAGAGGCCACAGCTCTGTCTCTTGTGAGTCAGGCAGAATTTTTTTCCCACCCATCCGCTTACTGTCGTGTTCTTAAATACCACTGTCTTTCTAGTTGCCTGTCTCGTATGTTAATTTGACCATATATCTCATTTCCTCTCTGCTTTCACTGGCTTGTGTGAATAAGCACAAAATTATCATTTTGTGAAATCGCACCCCTTCAACTATTTAAATTTATTGGCCATCTTACTGTATTCCATAGTATCAGAATACAAAAGTGACCACCCCCTTTCAATATATCTTGCTGTTTTAAAAATAATGACTCTCCACCAAAACTTAACTTTTTAGACAGGTAAATCCTAAGTTACCTACTTTCACATCTAACTTATCTCGTGCACACTGCAGTGTTTAGGATAAACCATTTTTTTTCATCTTATCTTTAAGCATCCCTGTGACTAGCACTTGCTCTAATGCCTGCTGGAAAGCACTAGGAAGCTTTAAACTGATACAAGCACTCATCTCTTCTTGTTAATAAGGAGAAATTAATTGTAGGCACTAAACAGCCTATAATTGCAAAGTATCTTGCTAAGGCAAGGGAAAACAGCTCCTGTACTTTACAAAAAAAAGCGCCAAACCAAGCATGTCCAAGGGTCAGCTTCCAGTGATTTCTTCTGTCCACCTGGTGAATCTGGGCATACTGGGGCAATGCAGCAACTGCCTAATGTACACAGGCAACCCTCTTCTCCTACCACCCAACACTACAACCTGTGAGAGATGCACTTACATAGCCAAACTGGAAGCAAAGCTCTCTCCACCCAAGATTGTGCTAGACAGTCAAGAGGATAAGGTTAACACCCGCACTACACCTCAAGCAACACATAGCCCTTTTAAACCCACACCACCAGCACCCACACATAGCAACATTAAATCCACATATGTGGAGACCCTTAACTGTAACCTGCCCAAGCAATAAAGACCTCTGAAGCTGAAATGCAAACAAACACCAGTCACAACCAAAGTGTCACATAGCTCACAACACCAGTGTGCCACCCAGCAACAGCCCCTAAGGAAAGACAACATGCCCAACACTTTAGTCATAGGTGACTCTATAGTCAGGCACACTGATGTCCCACTCACCTGGCTGAACAAGGAGAAAATTAGTCAGCTGCCTGTCGGGTGCATGGATCCGCCATGTAACACATGCACTCGTCACTCCACAACAAGTACAGATATGACTCTGTCATTGTCCATATTGGAGTGAATGACTTGAGACGTACCTCCATGGACTACATGAAAAGAGACATGGAAGAGCTCTCGGATCATGTGGCCCAGGCAGGTATGACCCTAGCCCTGAGTAGCATCCTGCCTTTGCCCAGAATGATACCACAATATAAGGACAAAATGATTGACTTCAACAATTGACTAAGCTTCTGGTGTCATTCAAAGGGGATCCAGTATCTGTCTGCCTGGGATGACATGATCAACAGATCACGATGCTTTGCTAGAGATGGTCGGCACCTGTCGCCCCTGGGATTCAGGTTACTGGCTAAGACTCTTGCCACCCCGATAGTGCCTTTTTTAGACAAAGTTCAAAGAACAAAACCACTAGCGTAACAGGTACAAGCATGCAAATTCTGAAGGTAATGCTACTCAATGCTAGAAGTCTAAACCTCAAAATGCACTCTCTCGAGGCACTCCTAAAAATGGAGAACATCGATATCTGTGCAGTAACTGAGACCTGGTTCAAGGCTCCAGAGAGCACCCCTGCAATTCCAGGATACAACTGTTACCACACTTTTCGGCCACCAAACCAGGACCCGATACACTAAAGGTGGAGGTGTCCATATTCACCAAGGATATTCACACCACCAGGCTAGTTGCCCAACACAATGCATCTGAAATTCTCCAGGTGCAACTAACACTAGATAAGACTGCAATCCAAATTGCAGCTTGCTACAGATCCCCCACCATGCCCCAAGATTCTCACTACACCTTTCTAAACATACTGGAAAATATTAAGATACAACCAAACACCCTAATACTGGATGATTTCAATTACCCTGCCATTAACTGGGAAAACTACTCGTGTACCAACACCTTTGCCAACGGTTCTTGGAATTCATAACTTCCAACACCCTAGATCAACTAATCCATAGTCCCACCAGGGGCTCCAATATCCTAGACCTGGTCATTACCAACTTGGGAAATCGATGCTCCACACCTACGGTCACCCCCTCATTGGTCAGGTCTGACCATAAGCTAATCACTCTTAACATCCACATCTCACCCCCATCCCCCAGTAGGGAAACCTCCATAAAAAACTGCTCCAAAGCCAGCTTCATGCTACTCAAGTCAGAAGTGACAAACGTCATGACACCCATGGAGACGGGAACTGAATGTTCGAGTGATGAATCCTACACTAAGGCACTGTACGAGTACATCCACTCATGCATGAATCGTGCCATCCCAAATAGAACCAAGATGCTCTCCTCCAAAAAAAAGAAGCCAATCTGGTTGTTCCCTGCCATAAACAAACTTTACAACAAAGGAAGAAACTGTTGCAGAAAAGAGGAAAATCCCAGGATGCAAAAAAACTCCTTTACCAGCCTCAGTAAGAAGTTGAGATCCCTCATAAAATCCTCTAAAGCTAGTTATGAAAATAAAATTGCCAAAGATTCCAAAGACAACCACAAGGCATTCCATAACTATGTCAAGAATCTAAATGAAATGCTCAGATCTGCTCTGAGCTGCAACAGAAAGGCGTTAAATATACTGATCCCAAGGATATTGCCAATATCCTGGCAGATCAATTCAGTGCCGACTTCACCCCCCTCTCAACCCCTAAACGGCCCATCTCAATACTGGAAGATTGCCAAATTCTGGTAATAATGGCCACACAGGTAAAAAAACGCATTCTCTAAAGCTAGGAATACAGCATCTATGGGACCAGATGACATCCGGGCTGTGTACTACATGAACTACAAAATGAACTGGCACCTCACTTAAGTGTTATGTTTAATCATAGCCTCACTTCAGGCTTCGTGCCCACTGAGTGGCGCACAGCTACAGTTATCCCACTCCAGAAGGGGGGGATCCACCTTGGATCCCAGGAACTACCACCACATCAGTCTGACGAGCCTGATCTGCAAGGCCACGGAACGTATTATCATGGAACTTATAAACAAAGACATTGGCAACCTTCAAACACTGGACCCCACCAAGTTTGGGTTTGTGAAGTGACGATCTTGTCTCCTGAACCTGATTGACTTCTTTGAATCAGTCTCCAGAGCCATGGACGAGGGTAAGGCGGTCCACACAGCCTGTCTGGATCTTGCCAAGACCTTTGACACCATCCCCCACTCTGGAATCATAGATAGACTTACTAAGCTGGGCATTAATCCCTACATCACTCGATGGGTTGCCAGCTGGATTACTGACAAAACTCACACTGTAAAAGTAGCTGACTCCAAATCCAGCTACAGACAAGTGACAAGTGGAGTACCTCAGGGTTCAGTCCTGGGACCGCTCTTGTTTGGCATCTACTTCTCTGAAGTACAGGCCAACACTAAGGGACTCTGGCTAACAAAGGTCACAGATGACTGCAAACTGTTAGCCATTATTGAATCCCCAAATGATGTGGATGCTCTACAAAACGGCCTTACAGAAACAGATGTTTGGTGCCAGAGCCATGGGCTCAAGCTCAATGCCAAGAAATGTATAGTTATCTCCTTTGGGAAAAAACGTATACCTGTGAATTACCACATAGGTGGCAGTATATTAAACACCAAAAGTGTGATAAGAGACTTAGGGACATAGGTGGACAGTGGTCTCAACTTCGATAACCACATCGCCACAACAGTCAGGAAATTCTTCTATGTGGCACACCTCATCACTAAGGGCTTTTCATCCAGAAAAAAGGAGGTCATTGTCCCACTGTACTCATCCCTCATTAGACCCATTATAGAATACAACACCCCATTTGGTATGTACCTCTCAAGCCATCTGCAACAACTGGAAAAGCCACAGAAATACCTCACTAAAAGAATCATAGGCCTAAAGCAGATGCCCTATGCTGAGTGCCTTAGAAAACTCCAGCTATACTCTGTCGCATATCGTCTACTCAGAGGCAATCTCTGCTTAACATACAAGGCCATGTCAAACCCAGAGCTGTTGGACATGCTACACTTAAAGAAATCCCAATCCCTCAGAGCCACATGCTCCAGGGATCTAAACCTTGTCATCACAATAAACAAAACATGCTGGAGGGATAGGTTCCTGACCCAGAGATTCCGCAGACTCTAGAATAGACTGCCCATACATGTGAAGCAGAGTGCCTCTTTGGCCCTCTTCAAAAGGAACCTTGACGATTGGATGGGAGAAAGGAAATTCACCCCGGGGATCATGTCAGTCACCCTGCTAGACAGGGATCCAGGGAAGTAAATAGTGTGGGAAGAAATAGGCAGGGAATTGTTATGGCTAGGCTTGTATAGGCCCTAGGGCCGATAACCGAGTACCAACCTATGACTTTGACACCAAGCATCTGTCTCTGTGAGGCCCTTTTGTAGAATGTCTACATCATTAGGTGATTCTATTATGGCTGCCAGTTTGCAGACATCTATGAACTTTGTTAGCCAAAGACCTTCTGTGTTTGCCTGCACTTCAGAGAAGTAGATGCCAAACAGGAGAGGACCCAGGACCGAACCCTGTGGTACTCGACTCATCACTGGTTTGAAGTTGGACTTGGAATCAGCTACTTTTACTGTGTGGGTTCTGTCAATGAGCCAGTTGGGCACCCATCTTGTGACATAGGGATTTATGGCCAGTTTAGTGAGTTTATAGGTTCATAAGTTCATAGATTAGTACTAGGCTAACTACCCTCGTGGGCCATTTTAAGCCTAGCCAATTATCCCATGTGAGAATCAAACCCTGCACCTTGTGTTTGTAAGGTAAACACCTTAACCATTATGCCATCTTCTATAATTCCAGAGTGGGGGATGGTATCGGAAGCCTTGGCAATGTCAAGATAGGCTGTGTGCACTACCTTGCTCTCGTCTACGGCTCCAGTGACTGCTTCAAAGAAGTCAGTCAGGTTTAGTAGACATGATCTACCTTTTACAAACCCAAACTGAGTGGGGTCCAGGGTTTGGAGGTTACCTATGTCTTTGTTTATAAGCTCCAAGATGATACGTTTTATGACCTTGTAGACCAGGCTTGTCAGGCTAATGGGGCGGTAGTTTCCGGGGTCCGTGATGGCATCCCCTTTGTGGAGTGGGATAACTGTCGCTGTGCGTCATTCAGTAGGCACATAGCATGAAGTGAGGCTATGATTGAACATGATACTTAGGTGGGGTGCCAATTCATTCTGCAGTTCGTGCAGTATGCAGCCTGGGATGATGTCTGGTCCCCACGGATGCTATGCTTTTGGCTTTGGAGAGTGCAGTCTTTACTTGTTCATCTGTGGTTACAGGGGCTTTGCATTCTTCCTGTATTAAGATGGGCCGCTCGGAGGGTGAGAGGGCGGTAAAGTTAGCACTGAACCTATCTGCCAGGATGTTGGCAATATCGGTTGTTTCTGTATATTTAGTGCCATTGTGCTGTAGCTCAGAGCAGATCGGAATGTTGCCATTGAGATTCTTGACATAACTGTAGAATGCTTTGTGGTTGTCTTTGGAATCAGTGGCGAAAAACTGGCTTTGGAGGATTTTATGAAGGATCTCAGCTTCTTGCTAAGGCTGACCAGGGAGTTCCTCCAGTCTTGGGATTTTACTCTTTTTTTGCAACCACTTCTTCCTTCTGTTGTAGAGTTTGTTTATGGCAGGGGATCACCAAATTGGCTTCCTTTTTTGGAGGATAGCGTCTTGGTTCTGTTGGGGATGGCATGATCCATGCACTCGTGTATGTGCTTATGCAGTGCATCTGTGTAAGATTCAGCAGTCGTACCTCTATATTTTCTGTCTGCATGGGTGTCATAAAGTTTGCCACGTCTGTCTTAAGAAGCATGAAGTTGGCTTTGGAGTAGTTTTTGATGGTGGTTTCACTAATGGGGTAGTGGGGTTGGGATATGGATGTCTAGGGTGATTAGCTTGTGGTCGGATCTGACCAACGAGGAGTTGACCTCTGGCGTGGAACACTGATTACCCATATTGATAATGACCAGGTCCAGGATATTGCTGCCCCTGGTGGGGGTGTGGACAAGCTGATCCATGATATGGGGCTTCTTTGCTTCAGGACATAGAGCTATGAGTTTTTATTCTGTCAACCTTTTCAGCTCTTGCCACATTGGAATTTTTTTATATTGCTTTGGATTAATCAAAAAACTATTCCTTGTAACTCAGAGCCTCTATGAGTAAGATTTAACAAATATTGTATTGCTTGCCATATTAAATAATCTTTGAGAGGTCTGTCTGGAATAGATACTTTTACCTGTCTGACAAATGAATGACCTGGTAAGTCTAACCAGTTTATTAATTTGTAGTCTTGTTTTCATCGATTTTATGTTTCTAGATGTGCTTGCTAGTTTATGGCATGTGCTAGTGGAGTGCACCTACTCTCTCCACATGCCTGAGCTACACCAGGCAAGACGTTTGTTCCAAAAGGGGGATTCTTACAAGAGGAGATCCTCCAAGTATTACCCACTGTAGAATGCCCTCTTGGAGAGCGGTTATGAGCAGTTCTCCTGCATCAATTACTTTTGGCTTTAAGCATCTGTGTCATGTATCCCTTGTGCTCTGTAAAACTATGTACACATCCCAAGGTGTTGCACTCACAGCATAATTCATGCATTTCAACCCAATTCCCTTTGTAAACTTCCTGTCTGCATCCTCTTTATTTTGACTGCATGGGTTTTCAGATGACGAGGAGAAGTCAGAGTGCCTTATTTGTTGCAGATAGTGAAGGCTCTGAGTTGTAGTTCCTGAGATGCAGGGTTTGAGTCCCTCAGCCGTAATTTGCCTACTATGTGACACTGAAGAAATCACTTAACCAGACAGTGTTCACATATCACCAATGAAAAGGGATTGTGTATAAAATGGACCTACCTGGATATTATTATTATTATTTTTCTGATGCTTCACTATGGAAGTAAAATAGCATCATCACCTCACCCTTCCCAGATATAGTGCTCAACCTCTTAGCACAAGAAGTCTTGACAAAGCCTAAAATAATGGGTGGATAAAGGCCCAGAAATAGGGACAGATTTTAAATATTGCTCTTATAAACATAGAAAGTTGAAAGAATAACAGGATTTGTGTTAGCATGCATTTTCTGAAGGATATGAAGTCTGAAACTCAAACATATGCCATTATTAAGTGATTTCAATCCTCAGTGATTAACCATAAAACCACAGATTTTATGAGGAACAGCCCAAAAAGATAAGGGAAAAAGATGGACATTTTGCAAAAATCTGGACAGTTGAGAGGTATGTCCCAGATTTAATGGATATTATGATGTTCCCCATGCCTCTTATCACATCAAAAAAATATTACAAATGTGTGTCCTTAAAATAAATCTGTAGTCAGTTTGTATACCCAAGTAGAAGATCACTGCAGCTTTACTGAGAACACCACAACATTTAAGAAGTCTGTACTTTGTGTTATTCCCATTGGATACTGCTGTTGTTTTTTTTTTTTTTGGTTTGTTTTATTTTGTTGTTTCTGTATTGACAGCCAAAATAGTTTAACTTGATCATTCTAGTACTTGTTAAGGCCTGCTGGGGTAAATTCCTTTCTCTTCAACAGTATTACAAACTACTGCAGCAAGGAAAACATCTTTTGCATATTTACTCCACAAAAAACTTTACCTTCGGTCGAGTACTTTGTACAGATATTGGACAAAAGGGATCTAACAAAACAAACATGATATTTTTGCACCACTTGGTCACTGTGACTCACATAAACCACTAATCCTAACTTTGCCACATTTACCATGTAACTGTTTGGTTTACCTTCTAATAAAGGGGGATTAATAACTGTACCACTTGTTTTCTGAGTAAATGTGCTATATGTGTCACAATCAGGTGTCCAATTGAACTCCAGGAACAGCACAAAAAGATCACAAACTCATGCTGCTGTACTGTACAACAAAAGAAGTGACAGTTTTGTGGTTTGCTTACTCAAAAAATTATAGTTAACTAGAAAAGGTATGATGTACCACTCAGAAGTGTTACCAGTTATATTAGTTAAACTTATGGAAATATACCTGCACACTGTATGATAAGAAAATTAGTTAATAAGGGTAGATTTGATTCACTGTTCAAAGGTCTTACCATTTATGTTTTCTTAAAACATCTTTAATTAAATTTCATTTTAAAATGTGATGAATACAAATATATTAATAGAAAGAAACATGAGTAACATTTTCTGTCATTTTAATGCGGTATAGGTATATTTTCTTTGTAACAAGTTTCATGTACTCCAACATTACATAAATTGCTCAGTTCTTCCCTCCCTTAAATCTCTCTCCTGTTCCTAAATACAAATCTCTACGTATTATTCCCAAAATTCTGTTTATTTCTAAAAAATCTTCTCATTCTCTTTTCTAAAGATCCTACCTCCAATTCTTTTATTATTTACAGTTTCTTTAAGTTGTGATTTCCATTTCCTTGTGAGTGCTGTTTTTGGCAGCCAGTAGCATTGAATTTAACTTTGTCGATGCAATGTAGATCCTGTATCACAGCTCATTTCCTTAGTTACAACCATTTGCTTCCCCTACATTTCTGACAGTGCACTCTGAAGGGGATTTTTTAAATCTGTCAACTTGTCACATTCCCCAAAAAACATGTTCTAAATTACCCCTCTCTTGCTTTCTCAACACACCTCCAACACTTGCTGTGTCTGCCTGAGGAAAAATTCCCTGAAGTCTTATTGGGGGTATAGTAATACCTGTTTAAATACTTCCACGCAAAAATCCTAAACTTCTAGGCTTGGGAGCCATGCAGATATCCCCTCATTGTTTTTTTGTAAATTGCCTTTCCATTGTGTTTTTTCCAATTCTTTCTATCCTCCACTGATGGATTATTGTAGTTATCATGCAATATTTTATTGGCCATACTAATTATTCCTTTTTAGGAGCAGATTCTGTTCTATATTTAACTAAAAACTCTACCAGAGATGTTCTTTTACTTAACACTTCCCTATCCCTTTCTCATTGTCATGCACTATCATCAATCCCTGGTAAAGAAAGCGGTCTCTAACTTATTGTAGTTTAAGCTTCAGCTTAGCCTCATCACACTCTATTACTTTTCCTTACTAGGTTACTTGCTACCAATAGCAAGGTTTTTTGTTAATTTTCTGCATTGAATTATAAACCCCTTTTGCCTATTTTCTCTATCCCTACTTGCAGCCATGCCTGTTGGTAAAATCTTTTTCCATTCCTGTGTTGCCCTTAGCACCTGGTATATATTTTGCCTCTTTATGAATCTAACATCTTTTTAATTTCTACCAATTGTTATGGTTTCTAATACCATGACAGGAATGGACCCCATTCCTAAGTCAAAGTATGATTAAAGTTCATGAAATTAATATTGTTTCAGTCTTTGATGTTAGCCAAAAGTGCTCTTCGTCGCATCTGCAGTGTGCCCAGTAATGACTCCTTCTGCAATTCGTATGGGGTAACATGGATTGGGAACATATCTAAATATGGTTGTAGTTGCTCTTACTACTATTGGAACTGTCTGGGTATCTTTCTTCCACATAGCTCTCATTTCTGTCTGCAGATCCTATTTAATGACTTTGTGTCTGTCTGTATGCAAGACACTGTAGTCACTGGGTGTGGTGATTTCAATTATCAATGCTACTTTTGTCTTCTTTTCATGGACCAGTATATCCAGTTTTCGAGCATCTATCTTTTGAACAGTTGGTAATGGGTGATTCCATCTGATATAAACTTCATCATTTTCTATGATGCTTTGTGGCTTATGTTTCTAGTGTTTTTCAGCCACTTCATTACAATAATGTTTGCACAATCCCCAGTGCAACAGTCTTGCCACATTATTATGCCTTTCAGTATACAGTCCTTCCGCCATTAGTTTGTCACAACCAGCAATGAGGTGTGCGACTGTTTCCAATTCAGTTTTACAAAACCTACATTTGTCTGTTTCTCCCACATGTTCATTGGACTTTGCAAACCAGCATGTACGTAGCCCACTGTCTTGGGCCTCCAATATTAACCTTTCATCTCTTGGTTTGAATTCATCTCTCCTTAACCATTCCTGCGTTCGTTCCTGATGAACATGAGGTTCTTCCAGAAGTTTTCTATGCTTGCAACTATATTTATGCATTTTCCACATTTCTTGCCTTCTCATCTGGTCCTTCACCTTATAGTCTTTCTTTTTTTTTTTTTTTGGCGCATTCAGTTCCTGCTTGATTTTTATCTACTTATGGTTTGATTTCCATTCTTGCTCGACGCCGATATGCTTCTGCTAGATTAAGGAGACAAGTCATCTTAGATTTATTCTCCTCATGTTTCAACACTTTCATTACATTTGGGTCTTGTGAGGTCAGTAGACATGTGTGGAGTCCCACGACTGCAGATCTACGCATGTAATCAGTTTCAAGGAGGTCCATCCCTACTTTGGAATAGGGAATATATAATCTTGGTATACACTGATTTTTATAAGTCATTTGGTGAGCACGAAGCATCCTTCTTGTTTTCCTATCTAATCTATTCAACACGTTTTGGGGCCAGTCAGTCACTCCAAAACTGTAAGTTAAGACAGGAAGAGCAAAATGGTTTATAGCTTTGATTTTGTTCCCAGATGTCAACACTGTTTTCAGGATTAATTTAAGTCTTCTAAAATATTTCTTACTAAGTTTTATTCACATTTGTTCATGTTTTATTGTTGATCCTTCATCACTTCTCAATTATTTATATACTGTCTTTTACATCACATTCTTGTCTCAAACTGATGTTTTCCTGGTGCTGCAGTTTTCCTGCTTTAAAGGTTGGTTTTGCACATTTATCAAGACTAAATAACATTCTTATATCATCTGAAAAAGCTTGACAACCTGCATTTGTGCTTTCAGTTCCTCATCTGATGAGCTATACAGTTTTAAATCATTGACAAAGAGAAGATGAGAAGTCTTTACACTTTGTTGTTTTCTACGAGCCAAATTATAACCATGGCCTAAGCTGTTAAGTAAACAGCTTAATGGGTTAAGGGCAAGGCAGAATAGCGAAGGTGACAGTCACCCTGGAATATCCCCCTTTGAATTATTATCCCTGGGATAAAAATTTGTTCTTTATTATGGCTTAATTACAAAGTATTCTGCCACTGTTTCATGGTCACTGTAATGTAATCGATCAGTGTAGGGTGTATCTTATACATTTTTAAGCACTCTTTTTATCCATGAATGTGGGATACTATCAAATGCTTTTTTGTAGTCAATCCATGCCATACTTAGATTCCTCCCTTTTTTTACAGTTCTCCACTACAACTGATCCTTTGTTCCATATGACTTTCTTTTATTGCCCTTTAGTTATACTGCCATAATTGAGTTTTCTTCTAAATGACCATGCATTCTGTCAGCATCAATTCCTATGTATAGTTTATACATCGTCAGAAGGCAAGTTATTGGTCTATAATTTTTAGGGTTGCTTGCAGGTTCACTCTTAAGTAGGAACAATATTTTTCCTGTTGTTAGCCAGGTTAGTGTCTGTTTGGGGTGTGCATATAAATAGTTCTTACTCCTGGCTAAATCTTCGTGCAAAGCTGTTAACACTTTAATCAAAAGTTAGGTACTGCATCTGGGCCTGTGGTTTTCCGATTAGAGGCTTTTCTTAACTTTGTTTCAATCTCTATGGCTGTTACTTCATCCCATTTCATATCTTGTACCTTTAAACTTCTTATTCTTTCTTTTACTTATACTGCGGTGGTGGTGCTGCGGTACCGTTGTCACCTCACAATAAGACATTGTCCTGTTCGATTCTCAGATAGAGCGTCTTCTGTGTGGAGACATGCATGAATGGACGTACCTTCGTTGAAGGTTGTGCGTCAGAGCTGGCAACTCGGCACGTAAAAATCTACTGCCAATCATTAGCGGACCGGAGTTCCGCTGTGGCGACCCCTAACCGGGAAAAGCCGAAAGACACAACAACATTCTTTCTTTTACTACTTCTATCCATTTAGCATCTTTTGTTATGTTCCACAGGATCTTCATTAATACTTCTCCAAAATGTATCTGTTTCTTCGTTTTTTGACAGTCTTTCAATTCCTTTTATCTTATTTCCCAGTTCTCCATAAAACCTTTTTGGGTCATCAATAAGTTGCTTATTTTGTACTTTTCTTTTATATTTATCTGTGTATCTTCTAAGTTTTTCTGCCTATGCTGAAATTTTTAGTTTATTTGAAATCGTGCATGATCCTGGTCTGTTCTAATACTGCACATTGCTTTTATCACATCTATCTTAGTATTTTTGTTGATCTAGTCCCTCTCTTATAGTCTTCTAGCAGTGACACTTCTTGTCTCAATTGATCTAGTCCCTCTCTTATAGTCTTCTAGCAGTGACACTTCTTGTCTCAATTGCTTTATAGTTTTCTCTATTCGATATTTCCATGATGGTATTCGATTTTTCCCCTTCCTTTCCCTCACTACCTTGTGTTCTTGTGGTAGAACTTTATCAGTTATTAATTTAGCTGCACAGTAATATACACTGTTTACTTCTGTTATATCACATGGATCTCTTTGGACAGTCCTAATTACTGTGTTCATTTGTTTTATCAAACTTCTGACTTTTGGGGTTTTATTGACCTTCTGCAGTCTATTTCTTTCATTGATCTTAATATATCTATGTATATCTGTTAAATCAAGCAACTCTTCTCTTAGCTCATTTTCTTCCAAACTGAGGCCACGTCCCTTGTTTTTCATTTCCTGCGGGCATTCTGTAGAAAGTTCTATCGCATCTTCCTGTGGCACATTCTCTTCAGTTTCATCCTGTGCCATCTGTTGCTTTGTCATACTGGAACTTGCTGGCCTATCACTCAACATTGACTGCATCAGAAATTTCAAAGTTCCTGTTCCTTTCCTTGCTGTCTAGCTTCAAGTGAACATTTATACTGGTTTCCTGTGGAAGGCTGCAAAATATCTTCATATGGCACCCGACCAATTCCTTCCTATTCCACTGATTTCCCCTTACTTTGAATATCCATTGCTCCATCCTGTTGTGGTGCTTTCTGAATTTGATTTTCTACACTGAAACCTTCATTTTGCTGGTAAATTTCTATTTCTTTAACGTCTCCACTACTAATCTCCTTTTCTGCTTTTCCTCTTTGACTCCTTATTTTTGTACTGTAAACTTTTCCATATCCTGATTCCTTTGCCTGTATTTCTCTTCAAATATCTTTGTTGCTACTCTTTTTGTATTGGTTAGTTTTGCTTACTCCTTTGCATAAATATTACACCATATTAAATCTCCTTTTTTTCCCATGTCCATAGTCTTTCTTCAGATGTCTGCTGATCTTTTTGTTTCTCCTGTGGGGACTTGCACTCCATCATGCTGTGATGTAACCTGTGTTAGATCTTCTACACCAAACCTTTCACTTCACAGGCACTCCATAACTTCAACTTCTATTTTTTTTAACTTCTATTTTGCTAATCTTCTTTTCTACATTGTCTCTTTGTGATATTATTTTCTTTATTATGAATTTTTTCATATCTGGATGCCTTTGCCTGTATTTCTCTTTGAATATCTTTGAGGCTGCCTTCTTTATATTGATTAATTTGGCTTTCTCCTTTGCATAAATATTACACAATATCAAATCTCTCTTTGTTTCCCATGTCCATATTTCTTTTTTTATACTTTTCAAATATCTCTAGGTTTTGTTGTTTATATTTTCGTACTTCCTCAGATGCTTCTTTTATCCAAACAGATCAAAGTTTCTTGATGTATATCCTGTATGCTTGTTGCTATTCTTCTTAAGAACCAGCATCCAAAACCCTACACTCTTCATATTTCTCAACCCCCTTTATTCATTGTCTTCAGTTTCTACTTTGATTTATAATCTCCTGCTTGTGTTATGTAAATGAGCCTTACCTGTATAGTTCTAAGTATCTCTTCAAATCAGGTAATCCTAAATCACTTTGTTATACTGGGAGAATCAGCTTATCCCACTAACTATTGCCCTCTTTCTCTTCTAAATAAACTTCAACTCTTTGTTAATGCCAGGGCTGTATGCAGGACAAGGTGACCAAGGCAATTGCCTATAGCCTGGTATTGGCAAGGGGCCCCATAAATGTAAAAAAAAAAACAATAGAAGAAACCTCCATATCACCCCATTTTGCTCCATTTTCTTCTCTTTCATTTCCTTGAATGTTCTCCATGCAAGACAATATGAGAAAATTCGTGGAGGTCAGAAAGAGTAACATGGAAACTGCCATAGAGCAGTCTTTCTGTATTACAAAAAGCTATACTGTGTGTTTTCCTCAGACTGCCAACACTTCCTAGCACTACATATCTATGGAAAGTGGTGTGTGTGTGTGTCTTCCACTCATATCCCTGGAGCCTAAGGACATCCCAGCACCTGACTTCTACTTCTGACAATAACGCAAGTAAAAGAAACTGCATATAAATATTGCTGTCACCTCAGATCTTTTAACAGTAATGCCAGTAATTGCAGTTTCATATCTTAATGATCAAAAACTGCATATAAACATTAGTTTAATATCTAATTGATGAAATACCCCATATAAAAATTATTTTTTTGCTCGGTCTCTTTTTCCAGATCTGTTTGTTATATAGTATCTTTTTAAATCTATTTGTTAAAGAGCACTGGCTTAGTCGCATAGTAGGCAAATGTAGATAGCAGGAATCAACCCTGTACCCTTGACTATAGAAAGGAGCTCTTTAAGTGCTGAGAACCCTAATCTTCTGTATTATCTCCCAGACCTTCATTAACATCTTTATTTTCTGATAAATCAGTAGGGATTACGATTAGTCAGCAACACCTGTGTTTGCATAGTTCTTGTTCAGAAAATGCATGTTAATACAAAACTTGTTCTATTAACTTTGTAAGGGAATTAAATTAGTTTGCCTCTTACCAATGCAGAGCATCTTTGATTTTGCCTAATATGTATACCTTGTCCCTTGCTAACTGTGCTTGCTATAACATTTGAAGTAAAAGTTTTAAATTAAATGCATTTCTCTGTGATCATTGTCCAAGTAAAAAAAGTAGTATGCACACTGACAGGTTTTAACAGTGTTTTTATGATAACTGAGAAGAGTCACCCAAATAATGAGATATTGGTACAACTGAGTTCTAGTCCATTACCCTGCCTAAAGCTCCATTTGACTATGAGCTGGCTCTTGACTGGAATCCACAACTTCTATTCTGGTTGATAAAATTACAACTGACCTGTATTTAAAATGAAAGGGACTAAAAACATTCCACTGCTTGTATCCTACTATCCGTAGCCATTTCCATAATTGTAGGTTCGTAGGTGTGTAGTAGGCTAACAACTACTAGGGCCATTTTAAGCCTTGGCATGCATCCCAAATGTCTAACAAGTTCTGGTACCCTTGGTAATATAAGCAGGGGTGGGGGATGTGAAGGCTGCTAGCCTAGCTAGTTAGAATGTTGTAGATAATTCTGTCATTTGTAAATATTAATGTAAGCCACATGCCTGTTCTCTTAAATGTAAGAAAATGATGGTAAATGTTGAACTTCAAAAATGTAACCACATTGCACTCTGCTGGAGGAAAGCTGACAAGTCAAGCATTGTGTAATTGTTTGATTTCAAAACTCGGAGCCGAGATGTCTGAATGAAGGAATTCTTCCTATTGTTTTGAGACCAGAGTTAATTGCTAGAATTTACATGTATAATGCCTTTTATTGCTGTGGCTTCCTGACCAGCTGCAAGATCAAAAGGGCTGTTACACTCTGAGTTTCTGCTAGCCTGGGAAATGGAGAAAAATCATGTAATCTGAAATGAGAGAGAGAATCAGAGCTTTTTTGGATTTGTCTTCAGAACTGACATCACCACCACCACTGCCTTGCTCTATATGTAAGTTTATTTTAGAACTGTGTCTGCTCTTAGATATAGATAGGAAATAGGATGTCTAGTCTAGCAGTTTTCTGTATTGATGTCAGAACTTTTCTACTGTATTATTTTAAGCATTTCTCCATGATCTCTGAACTCTTGACTAGCACTGTGTAGTAAGATGTATTGTCTTGTGTTCTTATTATTTATTATTAAATATTTCTAAACCTTTCAACTGTGGCTGTTTTATGTAGAGATAATTTAAGCTCTAGAGTACATTGCATGTATATGCCACTCCAAGTAAGCTTTGCTGTTCGTCACACCATTTGGATAATAATATTGCACAGTAATAATTGTACACCCTTTGATAAGGGCCTTATTAGTTGCTGATATTAGTGGTTGGTGGCAGTTGGTACTACTGTGTTGTCTGGGCATAGCTGGAGATCCTGTGCCACCCTTCCCCAGGAGTGTCTGTGTGTTTGTATATAACTCATATCTCAAAGTGCATGTGTGTCAGCTACTTGGGTAGGAACACGAAGCACTGGTTGGACAGAGAGGGTGCTGGAGGTGTTAGCTTGACCACTATGCTGAGATCTGGACCCTATAGCTGTGCCATTGGGGACTCTTATTGGGGATCTGGAGAGAAAGGGAGAAACCAGCCCCAGACTGACTGTGATTGCCGTGTACTTTACTGTGGCTATCCTTAAGGGAAATTGTACTTTACTGTGTGGGTATTTGTTATCCTTCCCAATGTGGACACCCCTCACTGATGTTAGTGGTGAGGATTGAGGCTCCTTGATTGCTGGGCCAATGCACAGGTGTCACATGGGAGATGGGACATTTACAAGCAGGGGCCTGAGAGGTAAACCATTTACAGGCTGCCTGTGTTCATTAAAGACATGGGTTCCAAATCAGGGGTGAATTTCTGGTTCACAATCCAGTTGTCCAAGTTAGACTTGAATTTGGTTAGGGAGGAACTCTGCTTTACATAGATGGGAAGAGCCTGTTCCAGAGAAGGGGCAGTCTCTGGGATACATACGTGTCTGTCTAGCAGGTTCTGTTTATAACACAGGCAAGGTAAAATACAGAGATAGGGCTTTCAGGCATTCTGTATAGGACATGTTATTTATGTCATACACTCTTTCAGTGAGGAACCTCTGTGGATCTTCCACTTTTTAATTGTGTCTGGTTAGGTACATAGCAAAAGGAGCATTCTACTCAATGGTAGGTCTGATGAGTGCTAAATACAGTGGAACAGTAATATCCTTGAACAGAGAAACCATACCTTTGTTTATAAGTTGCAAAACTTAGAATGATTTCCTCACTATATTTGACAAGTAATGGTCAAAGGCTGCATTACTGTCTACATGCTCCCCAAGTCCATGACTACTGGATCAACTCTTAGGGGTGTGTTGTCAGCATAGTAGTTACAGGGGTACCTGACTTCAACAAGGATGCTATTATACATTTCTTTGCATTTAGTTTTAGTCTATGGCTCTGACACCAGTTATTTGTCTGTGTCGCACCTTTTTTGACAATGTTAGAGTCTGTGGGAGATTCTATGACCGTGTCTAATTTGCAATCATCTACAAATTTGCTCAGCCAGAGCCCCGTATCATTGGCCTTGACTTCATATTAGTACATGCCAACAACGATTTGTCCCAGAACTGATCCTTGAGGGACTCCACTGGTGACTGGCCTCCTTGTAGACGTGGACTACCCCATTTCTAACTTCCTGGGTCCTGTTTGTGAGACAGCTGGCTATCTACTGGGTGACATAATGGTTTATACCTAGCCTTTTGAGTTTGTCTACAATGCTCAAGTGAAACAATGTGTCAAATACCTTGGGCAGGTCAAGATAGTATGAAATGTTTTGCCCTAGTCCATTGTTTTGGTGATCTCCTGAAAGTAGTTCACCAGGTAAAGTAAGCATGATCTGCCCTTGATGAAACCAAACTGGAAGTCCATTGTTTGGAGGTTCCCTATGTCATTATTGATCATTTCCATGGCTTTGCATATGAGACTAGTGAGACTTATGGATCCGCAGTTTCAGGGGTTCATAAATGGCCCACCTTTGTGCAGAGGGATGACAGCTGCCATTCTCCATTTGTGAGGCACAAGCTTGTTTGGAGGCAGTGGTTAAATAGTGATTCCAGTAGGCCTGATAGGTCATGTTTCATGCTGTTTAGAAGGGAGCCTGGGATATTATCAGGGCCCATTGATACAGTGCTCTACACCATAGAAAGAATATTGTTCCCTATTGATAGCTGGGGGAGTTGTATTTGATGGTATTTCCCCTGTGGAGGCTGGGGGAGGAGTAAAGTTAGAGATGAATTTGTCTGCCAAGTAGGTTTGTTATATAGATGAAAGCAACGGTAAAGCGAAGCACAACTCCAGATACCATCCAATGAAATATATAAAAAAACGATTTATTGTCAGGTTAGCTCGTTCACAGCTTACTCCAACACACTAATTTTTTGTATAAGTTCATAAAATATATTCACTCCATGCTAGTGACACTCTGACCAAAGCACCTGTCAGAATACATCAATTCTCACAGTTTCCCCACTAGAGGCATAAACCAACTTCTGCCTCAGCAGTATCAGCAAACAAGTCATTATCATATCCAGTTATACTAATTGCAGTCTTCAACTCTACGGTAACATAGTCACACATAAGTAGATGACGCACAAGCCGTCCGCCAAGCAACGGCATATACAATATATCTACCAAAGGCAAAAACTGAAAGTAAAAACTGACATCCATTGCTGCAGCCATTCACAGAAAATTACAACAATAGTCTATCACATGTTAAATCCCCACTCAAGCTGCCACCCACATTCAGTTGTGGCAACGAGCGCAATATATATTTTGTGCTTTGGTTTATGCCTCTAATGGGGAAACTGTGAGAATTGGTGTATTCTGACAGGTGCTTTGGTCAGAGTGTCACTAGCACAGAGTGAATATATTTTATGAACTTATACAAAAAAATTAGTGTGCTGGAGTAAGCTGTCATACCCTGGATGAAAGTTTAGTTGGACACCAGACGTGCATATGAGGAACTTGATCTGTTCAATTATTAGTGGCAGCAATCGTTATGATCGCACTTTAGTTACTTAGGAATTTGTATATTTAGATGGAAATAGCTTATTTATATCTTATTTTAAATACAAAGTATAAGTTGATGAGTTATGTTTTTACATTTTTGGGCAATATTGAATCATTAAATGAATGTTTAATGATTTATATTTGAGAGATGTACTGTGAATTTAAACTGTTTAATTTGAATTGCTGACATCATCTATTCTGTGTGCATACGCACAGTTAGCCCAATAGTGAATGGATTTGTTTTTGAAATAACGAAGCGTTTTATGTAAGTATTTAATTGTCATGTATTGTTTTTTAGTTTATGGTGATGGTCTGATGAAGCCACATTAGTGGTGAAAGCGCTAACCTGACAATAAATTTTTTTTTTATATATTTCATTGGATGGTATCTGGAGCTGTGGTTCGCTTTACCGTTGCTTTTATCTGTTTTGCCGTTTGTTGGTTACAACGGTACTGGTTTACCTGCTGGGGATTACTTTATTTTGTCTTGGATGTTTGCTATATATCCTGGCTCAGTATAGGTGGCTCCATTAACAATGAGCTCTGCACACATTTGTATACTGCCTTTGACTTTGCTGACATAGCTAAAGAATACCTTGTGGCTATCCTTAGCCTAGGAGGCCAGAATTAACTTGTATTTGGCTTTGGTGGACCTTATTTGTTCTTTGAGTTGTTTGTTTAGTTAGAGACACTTTTATCCTTCTGAATGCTACATCTCCTAATTTTTAACATGATTTTCTTCCTTCTGTTTTACAGCCTGTTGATGTGATTCCATCAGGGTGGCTAATTTTTTAGTTAGTTATGTTCTTATTCCTGGTGGGGTACAATTGCCTGTATAGAGCTGTTAACATGCTTGTATAAGGTTTCTGTAAACAGTTCTGTACAGGTTTGGGGAGCTTAAGATTTTGCCAGTATATCACTTTAATAGTAGGAAGTTCACCTTAGAGCAATTCCTGAACATTCCAGGGTTATCCGGAGTTCCAGGTTGTATTTTTATTTCAAAAGAGACCATTTTATGGTCTGACCTGACCAGGGAGGATGTGACACTAGGGGATGTGCAGTGCTGTCTCATATGAGAACCAGATCCAGTATATTTGCCCTGGATGGAATACTGATAGTCTTTTCCATGGAGTTTGTGTTTTCAAGAGCTTCTAGCTTCTCAATGTTTGTATTATCTTTTGTTTATTTTTTTCCAACATATCTTTATCTGCATAAAAGACTCCTTTTATTTCCTTCACCTAAACAGTTCATCTTATCATCAACTCACTTTTCTCCTTTTTTTAATGTGATCTGTGTCATATCAGCTTTCAGCATCTCTCTCAGTTCAGTGCCACTCTATTACCTTCTTCAACAGTCATGACTGAGTGTCACAGGTCTTGTCTCACACAATCCATCCATCTGTTTGCTGGACTCCCTCACTTCTTTTTGCCTTCTTTCTGTATTTCCAAAGTCGTCTTCACCAAATTTTCTTCTGCCTTCCTGCACATGTCTTCTCTTTGACCTTCTCTGCAACTGGAGCTTCTTCAGCCTCTGCTCTGATGTCCTATTTTTTCATCTGTCTGACTGTGCATCCTACCACCCATCTCAGGCAGTAAACCTCCATCACCTCTAGCTTCCTCAACTGCTCTGTTTTCACTTCCCAGGTTTTGGGATCATACAGTAGTACTAGTCACATCACTGTTTTGTACACCGTACTTTTCAGCTTCTTTGGCGTTCTTCTGTCATACACTACATGTGATACTATGTGCCAGATGGCTGCAGCCCCTTTTGACCTTCTCATTCAGACTTCCCCTTCTCCTCAACTACCCCTCCCAGATATTTGAAGCTATTAGTGTCTTCCACTATTTTCTCCCTCCATCTCAATTTTCATCTTTTTCTGATTTTCCCCATTTGCTACCATTAAAAATGTCTTATCTGTACTCCATGTTATCCCATAGGCCTTCAGTTTTGCATTCCATTTCCTCATCATTTGCTGAAAGTCTTTTTCAGAGTCTGCCTGTAGTGGCACATTATCTGCATACAGCAGCTTTATTAATCTGCCCCCTCTAACCTGTTTGCTAATGTAGTCCATCAACACTATGAACAGCAGAGAGCTCAGAGCTGAAACCTGATTTACACCCACTCCCATTGGGAACCCCTGTATGACTGAACACTGTTCCTACTTGTTTCTTTGGTTCCTTATACATAGCCTGCACTAATTCTACCAATGTTTCTGGGACTTCAAACCATCTGGAACTTCATCTTTTGCCTCCCATAAATATGGGTATGGGTATTGCTATCTCCGTGTTTATTTTAAACTTGTGGTACGTAGGAACAATACTGGGCAAGAGACTACAGGGGCTATAAGATGCCCAGCCCATTGTATACTTTTAACTAGATGCACTAAAATGTTCTTGCCACCATTTATCAGCACCTTTCTCCTCCCAAATCAAACTGGACTGTGAATAAACAGAGTAAATTTGTCTACCCATCCAATTATTAGTATTAGTCTTAAATGCAGAGAAAGTAGTAATTTCATTGACCTGTAATGGTGACTTAATCCATAGGCTGGGAATACATTGCTTTAGGAACTAGCCCCTCCAGAGAGTCTTGTTTATTTGTGGATGTAGATTTAGGTCCACTGGTACTGGCGTTTGTAGGTCCACTGTTTTTTTTTGTGTAGAAATAGGAGGTCAAGTAGGATTCAGATTTTCATGGCCTGAAATGCGAGTCCTAGGTCACCTGGGAGCAACTGGTGGGCTACTGAGTATAGGGAGAGTTGTGCTAATTTATCAGGATAGTCAGAGGATTTCTGGCCTTTAACTTTCTTGGTTAAAAAATACTGGGCCCTTTCCAGTTGTGTAATATCCTAGGATTTGCATATACCAAAGGATGAGTTTTTTAGATCTTGAAGATGTTTCTCTTGGAAACTAATTGGGCCAGATTGAAGAGTTTTCTAATTATAATGATTTTGTAACCTGTTGATCATATGAGAGAGAGAGATGACCACATAAGTATCCAGTTTGCATATGACCATATCTGTCTGAAGAGTAGAATTATGTAACAACATATGAGGTAGGCAGGAGCAACTTTTTTGCACTGAGTACTACTATGTTGCACTTTTTTGCATTAGATTGAAACTGTTTTCAATATGCCAGGTATATGCATATTCCAACCACTATGGAAACATTTTAGTGTTAGTGGTTGAAGCTTTCCAGTGAGTCAGCACATGCATATAAGTACTGAGCAAGTGCAAGAAAGAGTGCCATTTTGAGTGAGCAGCCAGAGTGTGAGCATGCAAGTATGTAGTCAGTTAGATAGTTTAAGTTTAATGTCCTTGCCATCCATTCTGATGTATTTGTAAACAATAAACTATGTAAATGAACACCCAAGCCTCAATGTTTTCTTAATGCACATAAGAAGAGCAACATGGTGTCAGAATGGGATCCAGAGTTACAGCCATGAGGCAACCAGTTAGACTTGGAGGAGTATGCAGGAGTGGATCATCTTTACTGCTCAAACAACTCACAAAACAGGTCAGAAATACATTTCAGGTACTAAAACTTGCTTAAATGATTTCTTTTAATTACAAATTTAAAATGAAGCACTCAGAATGCTCAAAACAATTTCTTATTAAACGAAATGTCCAAAACTGCGACATATTGAAAAAATATTCAAAATAATTACGAAAATGTTTAAAACAATGTCCAAATCACATAAAATGTAAAAAAAAAGGGAAAACCATATTTTTTGCTATGTACTACTTTTTCTTATTAACTTAAACTGTTTGAAGTATCCAAAGTGTGCAAAGTGTTTGCAAGTGTGTGCAGTATTACAGTGCAGTTATTTCGCAAAGTAAAGTTGTTTCAAAGAATATTTTGCAAAGTACTGTTATTTCAAGGCATATTTCACAATATACAGTATTTTGAAGAGTTTATTGTGCATTTGATTATTATTACAAGTACCCGGGGTGTGTAAAAGTTTGTACATAATTACAAGGTCCAGTTTTGCATTGTGTTTTACTGTAATCAGTGGGGATGGCAGAAGGGTTTTGCAGACCCACAGCACTGGTCTTTGATAACAGTATGCAGAAAATTGGAGAGTGTTTGAGCAGAAATAAGATATGTTCGTACAGACTGCTTTTTATGACAAAGACACATGTACAAAGACATTTAATCTGCTTAATTTAGCTGGTTCAGAGGCCATTGAAAGAGAGTGTTATTTTGTGTATGCACTTGCTGTGTTTGCAGAGGAGGGCAAAGACTGCCATATAGTGGTACCGGCTGAAACAGGGGAAGAACCAGAGTGCTTAAAACATAAATTCAGAGAAATGTGTAACCCCCAAATGAATATTACAATGGAAAGGCACTTACAATAGAGAGTCATACAAGGGATCAAAAGTCTGGTGAATCTTTTACAGCATATATAACTGACTTGAGAAATAAGGCTAAATCGTGCAGATTAGGTGATTTGAGAGATGAGTTGATAAAGGACAGGCTTGTGTGTGATATTAATAATGACACAGTGAGAAAGATTTTGCTTCAAGACAGTGAACCACTTCAGTTAAACCAGATTCCTGAACTACCTTGGTCGACAGCAGCCACAGATATGTTTGAGTGGAATGGTCAACATTACTTGGTGTTAATAGACTCTTATTCAAATTGGTTTGAGATTGACTTACTTCCTGACCTAACTTCCAATACTGTCATTACTAAGTTGAAGCAACATTTTTTTGTCCATGGTAGTCCACACAGAGTTATTTCTGGCAATGGTGCACAGTTTACAAGTCAGCAGTTCAAGAAATTTGCAGAAGAGTGGGACTTTTTTTATATTACAAATAGTCTTGAATACCCCCAGTCAAACGGCTTGGCTGAACGTGCAGTTCAAAGTGCAAAACAGATACTAGAGAAATCCAGATGTGACAATACTGATGTTTTTCTCAACTTGTTAAATCTCAGAAACATTCCTCGTGATAAACATCTTGGTTCACATGCCCAGAGACTTATGTCAAGACAAACCAGAACCACACTACCAATCAGCAGTAATTTATTGATTCCATGTGCTAAGAACAACAAAGCAGTAAAAGCCCAACTGTTGAAAAAGCATTTGTCCCAGAAGTCTTACTGTGATAAAACCAGCAAACCACTCTGTTCTTTACAGAAAGGGGAGATAGTGAGGATACAGACATCAAGAGGTTTTGATCGCATCAGATTTATGAAAGTTTGTGTCAAGAGCTGAGATCATACATTGCGGAATCACAAGGAATGGAATTAAGAAGAAACTGGAAGCATTTGTTACCAGTGTTGAAACCTGTGTTACAGCATTTTGCCTGTGACAAAGACTGTAGTTCTCAGAGTGACTTGTCCTGTGTCCCTGTTCCAGAGGACATTACGTCAGCAATCCCCATTCCTGTGAAAATCCCTGAGAGTCATCAAGCAGAACATTCTCCAGTGACTGTCCCCTGTTGCTAAACCCAGTCCTAATTATTATGTCAGGAGATCAGGTCGCATCTCAAAACCTAGTTCCAGATACACTGCAACCTGGACATGACTGTTTTTTTTTCTTTATTAGTGTCTGTGTAATAGCATGCCTATTAAAATGTCATTGTTTATATGAGACAGCTCAGTAAAGAGAGAGGATGTAGATCAGTGTGTGTGATGTACCTTTAAGAAGCTTTCCAGTGAATCAGCACATGCATATAAGCACTGAGCACGTGCAAGCTAGAGTGCCATTTTGAGTGAGCAGCCAGAGTGTGAGCATGCAAGTATGTAGTCAGTCAGTTAGATAGTTTAAGTTTAATGTCCTTGCCATCCATCCTGATGTATTTGTATACAATAAACTATTTAAACTAACACCCAAGCCTCATTGTCTTCTTAATGCACATAAGAGCAACAGGTAGTACTAAAATTGTCTTTTAATATGTTGTCTCTATCCTTGAGGCCGGAATTTGTGGTAATATTATGGAAGAACTCAGTGCATCGTTGGTTATTATTCCTTAATTTCCTTATATAACTGAAGAGAGATTTTTTGTTTTCTTTGGTATCTGTTGTGACTTTAAGTTTGACATCAACATTTCCTAATAGTGCTGTTAAGTTTCTTGCTGGCATATTTCATTGTGGTCTTGAAATACTGAAGCTGGATTTCTTGCAATTTTTCATTATTTTTCATCCTTTGCTATACAGTTTAATAATATGGGAGTTCCACTAGAGAGATTAGTTCCAGAATTCTCCATTGTATTTAGAGCAGATGGGCATAGACTTTTCTGTGCAGCTGTTTAGGTACTGGTTAAAATTTGATGTGAATGTGGCAGCCCCTTTCATTTGGGTCCATTTGTAGGAGAATTTTGGGAATTTTGCATGAGTCTTCCACAAATGGAGATATGTTTGCCCCAGGAGAAGTCTCTAAAGATGGTTTCATTTGGTGGTGTGGTTGTACTGTTAGGCCTGACAGACAATGACTAATTTGTGGTTGGATTTAACCAAGAATGAGGAGTTGTGAGGTAAAGTGCAATAAATAATCTGTTCCAAGAGGCAAGTACTAGCTTGATAAAAGACTTTTCAGACTGCTAGTGAGAATTGCTTTCTCTTTCCTATGTGGTTGGGATTGCTCTTTTGGAATATGATGGTTTATTTGTTCCCAAGTGGCAAGCAGTATCTGTCTAACCAGTATGAAGGTCAGTGAGTTTAGCAGATAGTTAGCCCTGCTAGTAAAAGAAAGCCATTTGACATTCTGTATGATTAAGCAGTGGTGCTTTCTACTGTTTGATAGCTGAAAATGTCTCAGTATCTTGTTTCTGTTGTTTGTAGCAAGACTGTGTTTTGTCCTGTTACTGCAGCAGTAAGTGAAAACACATATTCTATTTTTAGGTGTTAGTAATTTAGTAGCTATGGATAAACATCCGCAAATGGTGTTTGCTGTAGGAGCTTTTAGGAGTTTAAATAAGAAAGGCACAAGCCTGTGGTCAGACCTCACTGAGAAGGGGATAACAAAGAAATTGTACAGGAGGCTACTTTTTTGTAAGAATCCAGTGAAGAATGTTATGTCCTGTAGTAGGCCTGTTTACTGATTGCACAAGTGAATTTTTGTTTATAAAGTTATGTAATTTTTGGGGTATATCCTAAGATTGAGATATGTGTCTCAGTTTATTGAAGGGTAGTTACAATCACCCAACATATGAGGGGTTTGCCTAATAGGAAGATTATTTAGAACACTGTGGAATGTTATGTGGTCATCTGGGGACAAAGAAAGTGTTCCATAATAAGTTGTTAATTTATAATTAATCATATCTGGCATGATCTATAATTCACTGGTTTCAGTCAGTAGCATAGCAGGTGTGAGCAAAGGGAGCAGTTGCCCAGGTGCAAATTTTAGGAGGAAAGATTGACAATTCTGCATTTGTTTTTTTTTTTTTGTTTTGTTTTTTTTATGTGTGTGTGTGTGTGTGTGTGTGTGTGTGTGTGTGTGTGTGTGTGTACCAAACAGTACAGAAAGGCACTTCACAAAAACGTTTTTTGTGTGCTCTTCAATTGAAGAGACATGGATATGTAGGAAGCCAAATGGTATAAAAGTACCAAAAATACCAAATAGAGGAAGAACTACAGCACCCAAACACTCAAAGGACCTTGAGCAACTAGTAAGTACAAAAATAGGCACTGCTTGAGGACTTCAGACCTTACAGACCATAAACAACCTTTGAATCCAAACATTGTATTAAACCAACCAAACAGAAATATACTGAAATGAACCCTTTAAGTAGTTCACTGTGCTTTCATCCAAACTCCCAGACTTCATCAGATAACAAGCATAAAGTCAGTCCAAACCTTTATAATCCTCTTACTTCCAATTAAATAAAATAATTTAGCAATCAAAAACTGATAAAAACAATTTTAAAGAGAAAGTGCAAAATGTTACTGGAAAGGAAAATATATCTCCAAAAGCATATGTATACAGTTAGAAGTCATACATAAAATGAATTAAAACAAAAAGTAAATGAAACAGCCCTGGGTTCAGGTATAAAAATCCTACTAAAAAAAAATATATATATATATATATATATATATATATATATATATATATATATATATATATATATATATATGTATGCCTGTAAATTAAATTATGTGTATTGTTAATTATATAAAAATGTTTTTACCTAAAAACATGAAATAAAAAACTTAAAAGTGCATGTAAAATATGTACATATATAGCTCCTTTAGATGTGTAAAAGTTTCAAAACAAAGCCTCTGTAACTATGTACAACTATTCCTATTCAGTTTGCTCTATCTATGCTCCATCTGATATTATAATCTGGCCGCCCTAAGTTTCAACACCAGGGTAATGGAGACTTCTTCATTCAGACTGGGATACCTGTTGGCCTCCAAAATAATTTGCCAATATAATTCTCTATACTCAACCTGCATCTCCCATGGCCCTCCCCTAGGCTTGCCACCCCTTCGTTTTTTTTCCGGACTATCAGGAAATCAAACTGATTCTCCGGTAGTCCGGAAAACACTGTACAAACTCCGGTATTCTGTTTCAAAAAGGAAACAGACTATCGGTGTTTGTAAATCGGCTGATTTACTATGCTTTTTTTACAGAAAAGCATAGTAAATCAGCCAAAAGCAGGCGGCGGGAACGAAAAAAGAGGGCGTTCCCGTTGAGTGATGCTGTCGTGACGTCACAAAATAGGAGGTATGTTGGCGGGAGAGGGGGTTGGGGTGGGCAGGGTTACTGGTGACGCGAGGGGCACGGCTTTGCTCCGGTTTTAGCCGTGAAGGAAGGTGGCAACCCTACCCTCCCCTAGCGTCCTTTAGAATTTCTTCCAACACAAAAAAAGTGAAAAAAACACAAGGGCAATCTATGTTGTGTTTATTAAGTACATTTGTTTAATCTTTTCTAGAAATAGCCTAGGAATGTTCATACATTCTCTTCTTCAGCTTGCACTCAGTCTTCCCCGCGTAGAACACCTCACAATATTTACATTGTACAAGGTAGATTACTCCAAAACTATCAGAATTAGAAAACATTTTGGCTTGTATAAATTTATAAATATAAAAAACAAAAGTGTGATGCAGACAAACTGGTCTCCCAAAAATACAATTGAAGTAAAATAGAGCAAGAAGAGAGACTAGACCACAGCTGATAAAACCATACACAGATTTATTCCAGTAGTAAAAGAAGTGTGAGCACTTTCGTAGTCAAAGGTGCTTCATCAGACAAAAACTCATTGCATTTCCTGTAATTAAAATTAATTTGAGCCAGTCATAGAACAGCAGCAATTAATAAGTAATCACCCAATAAAATATTTTCAATCAAATATGAATCAGTACAGGTATATACAATTAAATAATGCAATAAATATAGTACAAAAATACTACTTTTTTTTAAAGTTTCCCAGAAAAAATGTTAAAGGAATACTTATGTACATAGGCGGAGCATGCACCCACAGCATCTGTTCAAAAATGTTGTAAAAGGGCAAGCTCTGAGAATTTCAAGGCTGACAGCAGAGGATGATACATTTATGGAAGAACTGCATGGACTAGAGAGGAAATTTATTGAGAGCGGCTATACCGAGAGAGATAATATCCTACTACATCCCTGGTAGCTTCCTCTAGGAATAGGGAAGGTAAACCATACTTTTCGGAATCCACTCCCCTGAATGGACAGAAATCTCACAGGAGTAAGGTTATGAGAATTCCTGTAACCTACTCCAGTAATATTCGACTATTGCAAGGGGTATATGACAAGAATTGGAATATTTTATGTGTAGATGACCGGGTTAGGAATTTAGTGGGTGGTAGACCAAGGTATGCTTTGAAGAATCTGAAATCACTTAAAAGATTGTTATGTGGTCTTAAATATATGGATGCACATTCTGTACCTGCCATCACTCACAGGCATGGTACCTTGCCCTGTGGAAGGTGTAATTTATGTGATTCATTGGACAGCAAGGGAACCTTCTTACACCCAGATACTGGAAAACATCTGACGTTTGGCCTAGCAACTGATTGTAACACCATCAGTATAGTGTACTTAGCTTACTGTGTTATATGTCAGTCATTCTACATAGGTATGACCACACGTAGACTACATGATCGCATTAGAGAACACTTGCACGATATTCGTAGGAAAACTGATACCAATGCACTAGCAAGACACATTTTGACTACAGATGTATCACATACATTAAATTTATGGTTGTAGAAAAGTTATGGATAGGGAATAGAGGAGGTGCAATCAGAAACAGAGTTGAAAATAAGGAACTAGAGTGGATTATCAGAATGAGAGCAACAGTGGGTAAGGGCCTAAATGATAAGCTCTCTATTAAATCTGTGTTAGCTAATAGACCCCTTAAAAGATAAATTTGTGTATATAGTGTTACACATTATATATATATATATATATATATATATATATATATATATATATATATATATATACATGGGTCTACTTTGGATGACCGAAACGCCAGTTCGCCGACACGCAAAACACCGAGACCAAACAACCGAAAACACACAATACCGACAACTCACAAAACCGAACACCATTACACCGACACACAAAATGTAAACTACACATTACACACAATTACATATCCACTAACCTTAACCCAAACCCTAACCCTAAGGTCCGACTCTACCGCACACTTACCCTACCCGCACCCTAACCCTAACTCACTTAACCCACCCCTAAACCTAAAGCCCGTCACTATCGCACACTTATCCTACCTGCACCCTAACCCTAACTCACTTAACCCACCCTAAAACATGAAGCCCGTCACTATCGCACACTCACCCTACCCGCACCCTAACCCTAACTCACTTAACCCGCCCCTAAACTACAGTCCGTCACTATCACACACTTACCTTACCCGAACCCTAAGTCCGACACTACCGCACACTCACCTTTCCCACACCCTAACCCTAAATCCCTCACTATCGCACACTTACCTGTCCGCTTCCTAACCCTAAATCCCTCACTATCGCACACTTACCGAGTCACGCTCACACGTTGCCCATGTCGGTCTTTCGGCTGTCGGGATTTCACCTTGTCGATCACCTTCGTTTTCGGTTGTTTGGTCTCGGTGTTTTGTTTCGGTCATCCAAAGTAGACCCATATATATATATATATATATATATATATATATATATATATATATAGTATGCATTTTTATGTTTTTGTTTTATTTCTTTGCAGTATTTCCTAGTAGCACATTCTTCTTGTAGTATTTTTGTACTATATTTATTGCATTATTTAATTGTATATACCTGTACTGATTCATATTTGATTGAAAAGATTTTATTGGGTGATTATTTATTAATTGCTGCTGGTGTATGATCAGCTCGAATGAATTTAAATTACAGGAAATGCAATGAGTTTTTGTCTGATGAAGCAGCTTTGACTGCGAAAGCGCTCACACTTCTTTTACTACTGGAATAAATCTGTGTATGGTTTTATCAGCTGTGGTCTGGTCTCTCTTCCTTGTGTAAATTTATACGTAGCCTTCACATAAATTGAACGTGTGTTAGAGATATGTGGGCATTGGACACAAGCTCCATATTGAAATGTGCCAAGCTTATTCCTAGAGGAAACCCTATTACCCTTATTGGCTTGTTCTAAAATTTCCTTTATTTCCTTTCTTAAATATTAATCTGATAGGGTTCCTGAAGATCACTTTGAGATCCAACAATTTAACAAAGTTAACCCAATTCTTAGAAACAAAAAAAAAACAAGGCTCCTTTATACTTGGAATTATTTGTACTGTCCATATCATTCACCTCATCAAATTCCAAAAAATTATTCTGACAACCATATTTTAGTATAACATTCTCCCTACCTAAAATTGAACTAAATCTAGCCCCTCTTCCTTCCCTAACTTCATTCATCACTTCCTCAGTTAACCCCAAAAGGTGTTTCCCATCCAGGAACAAACTCTCTAAAAAAAATACATTCCTTTTCAAAATCCTGTTCATTGGATGTCATCCTGGATGCCCTAATAAATTACCCTTTAACTGTACTTTTTTGTTTGTAAGGGTGGGCACTAGTGTAAAACAAATATGAATTAGAGAAGGTGTCCTTCCAATAAATAGTTGATTTAAAACCCTGTTGGTGCTCCTCCTTAAAAATACTAATGTCTAAATAATTTAAAATCTCCTTGTAAATATTGTAAGTAAAATGTAAAAATTCAGTAGTGGAGTTTATATACTCAATAAACTCCATCAGTCTCTCCTCTGTCCCAGTCCAAAATATACAAATATCATCCAGATGTCCTTCTGTTCTCATGTTGCAGTATTCATAACAGTAGAAAGTTGCTGCTCGCAGCGCCACTGTCTGGCCAGTATACTAAAGTCTTTGTTTCAGGAGGGTACGTGTGATGTCTCTTACCAGGGCCATAAACTGACATTGGGTATAAAAGTGACATCTGCATGTACCATCATTAGAATTTTTCAGCCACAGTGATCATCGGACGCCCATTTGCCAGTTCCATTTCTGCATCGTGAATCTTCAGACGAACGAATTCCAGATTGTTAAAGACCAGACGAACGCTTTTGACCATTACAGATAAGTGGCCTGTGGGGTTTTCATGTTTAAATTGCTTACTATTTAGACCTATATGTCAGCTAGGAAAGGGAAGTGTGCTTGTGGAAGACAAATTCCTCACCAGGACACACACAATAAGTGTGTTTTTTCTCTAGGCTAGGCCCACGTCCATACATCCTGTCCAGTTTGTAAGTCATTCGTCCCCAAGACCCTCCGTAGCTGATTAGCGGCTTTGAAACTATAGCTAGAGAACCAGAGACTATGGTGCTTGGTGTTGGGTATGGAGGGAGGAGTAGGCCCATCCGATGAGCCGCCTTGGAAGAAGGCGAAAAAAGGTAGGCCAGAATCCCAGTCTGCGCCTCAGGTGTCCGAGCAGGCTCTAGAGGCGAATGAAGACCCAGAGTCTGTTCAGACGACGGTTACCAAAGCAGGCCCGGGAACCTTAACAGAAGCTGGTGTGCGGGAAACCGAAGGTATGGCTGCTGAGGTAATTCAGCCATCAGAGTCTTATGGTGAAAGGGAACCACGGCTCGCATTTTTGGAAGCCCCTACTCCTCCAATTCATGCTAGGCCAAAGTCTGCTTCTCTTCTGTATGCTCCTACGAGTCCCTTGAAAAGGAAGCAAAAAACCAAGCACTCTGAACCTCTACCGATGCCTGGTTGGGAATCATTCGCTTAGTCTGTTTACTTTTCAGGCCTTACAAACACAACAACTTCCCCCTACTCTCATGCCTCAACCACCCCTCCCATGTGTCTGAGGAATACTCCTCCTCTTCTGAGAAGTCTTCTCCTATGAAACACAAATTGAATCCCCCAAGGAATTCATTACACCAGAGGAGGAAGATTCAATTTCTCCTGAATCCCAAGGGGAAGAATTCACCTTTGGGTATACAATCTCCCTCATTTATTTTATTTATTTATTTATTTTACATTTGTTAACCGGGAAATTCCGACTGGAACAAGTCCATTTTCAGGGGAGGCCCAGGGAGAAAAGCTCTGGCATCTAGTTGTACAAAAACATTACAGCAAGTATAATACACAAATAAGATGTAGTAAACAGGTTACAACATATATGGTGAACATAGTAATATAACAAGAAATAATTAAAAACACTCTAAATAAATGATGGTATAGAAAATAAGTAAAATGACAAAGTCAGTTATACATTGGTAAGAGAAGAAAATATATTAAGTAAATTCTACAGTTAAAAGTTCAACTTTTCAAATGAACAAGCATGCAGGTGATCAGAGAGCAATTTGGGGAGTTAATAGCAGTATGGGTAAGGTTATGTTATACAGGGACATAACCAGGTACAAAGGAGATGTGATTTGAGGGAGTTTTTGAATATAGGGATGGAGGGGGCAGTGGACACGGAATGGGGTAGAGAGTTCCAATTTCTGGCAATGGTGTGGGAGTAGAGTGCTTTCCCTGTGTTATTATTGGCCTTGGTGATGGAGAGGAAAGATTTTTCACTATATCTGAGGTACCAATTTGCAGTATAGACAGTAAGTAGATTGGATATTGAGGGTTTTTTTCAGGGTATTTGAGAATATTGTAGGCTGTACCCAGCTGGTGATAGTTAAGCAGCTGTGGTAACTCAAACCATTTTAGTTATTTTAGTGCAGTACAGTGATGGGTTCTATAGGTCGAGTTAGTAGCAAACTTGGCTATTTTATTGTAGCATGATTCTAGTTTGTCTAGGTCACACTTTCTGATTTGGGTGAAGATTGGGGAACACTTTAAGTGGGAGGCCTGTGAGATTTCAGACTCCAAGAAAAGGTACTTTGACCTTTTACAGATGGAGCAACCTTCTCCCTCAGCTGTGCCTCCCTTACTGCCTGATTTTCAGGATGCCTTCCTAACTGCTTCACAGTCTCTTGACTCTCAACTCCCAGCAGCTAAACAACCTGATCGATTTTATAGGGTCCCCTGAGACACACAGTTTCTTTTCAGGAACCCTCCAGCAGACCCAGCTGTTATAGCTGTTTCTGCAGAAAAAAACATTTAGACAACTACCTTCTACTGCTCTTTACCCAACTGATAAAGACAATAAATTTATGGACAGGACAGGGAAAAGGTATATACCTCCTCCACTCTGGCTATTAGGGCCTTGAACTACCAAACACACATGGCAAGGTATGTTCTATATACCATCTCTAAAGCCTCTACCCTTCTATCTGAGGTTCAGGATTCTCCTACCAGAGCCCAATTAAATTCACTCCTCTCCACAGCATCCCAAGTGACCAGGCACTCTATTAAATGCAGTTATGATGGTGTGGAAGCTTCATCCAAAGCTGCAGCTTCTGGATCAGTACTTCAACTTTACTCCTGGGTAAGGCTTCAGCCCTTCCCCATGGACATTCAAACTAAACTACTGGATGCACCCTTAGACAATAAGGCCATTTTCGGCCAAGCTTCTTTTGAGCTTCTCAAATCCCTCCAAGAGAAGGGTAAAGAATTACAGAACCTCAAACACCTTCTGGTATCCCCTATTCCTAGATATCTTAGGAATTACCCTCAGAAGCCCTCCTTTGTTACAAGGCAATCTTTTCATTCATTGCCACAATCAAAGGGACGTAAACAGCCGAGGAAGACTTCTACCCCTAGATTTCCCACCAGCTCCTCCACCACACCCTTTCAGAGCCAGCCTGACCATTCCAGGCCTCCTTCACTGTGACTCACCCCCCTTGCATCCAGCAACACCCTTATACCTTCGCCTCACTCTCTCAGAACAATGGGTCCTTCATCATCCAGAGAGGATATTACATGACTTGGTAGATGCTCCCACCTTTCCAAGGTATTCCCCAACCACCAAAAAACCAAATCCACCTGTTCCCAGCCATCATCCATCAACTTCTAAATCGAGACGCCATAGAACCAGTGCCCACCCTTCAAAGAAACACATGTTTTTATTCCCGAATGTTTCTAGTACAAAGAAGGTTCTTGAAGACCTATCCTGGATCTATCCTTTCTAAACCTCTTCCTCCACGTTCCCAGTTTCAAAATGATCACCTTACCACTTCTCTTGCCTCTAATCCCCTCCCAGGTATTCATGGTAGCACTAGATCTCAAGGAGCCTACCTCCACATCCGCATTCATCCAGATTACAGGAAATTCCTCAGATTTTCAGTAGGTTCCTGTCATTTTCAATTCTCTGCATTGCCTTTTGGTCTCTCCACTGCCCCCCCGAGTGTTTACAAAGTGTCTAGCTCCCTTCATTGCTCATTGCAGGACCCAGGGTATACAAATATATCCACACCTGGATGACCTGTTCATCCTTCATCAAGACCAGCAACTACTACTTTTTCATTTACAACAGGTGTCGAACACCCTCACTCTTCTGGGGTTCACGCTAAATGTGGAAAAATCTCACCTGATTCCCTCACAGGACTTGATTTTCCTGGGGTGCAGACTCCACACAGACAGCATGAAAGCCTTCATCCCAGACCAAAGGATTCAGGAACTTTGCCTGTACTTCAATCAGATCCTTACCCAAAACGCCCTGACAGCTTGGGAATTTCTGAGAGTGTTAGGCCACATGGCATCCCTCATACCCATGCTGCCATTGGCAAGACTCCACATGCACAAAATTCAGTGGGTGTTAAAAAAAAAAAAAAAAACTATGGACCCAACACTCCCAACCCTTGGACTCTAAACTTCCACTTCTCCTGTGCCTAAAAAAGGAGATCCAGTGGTGGATTTCTGCAATGCAGACCAACCCGTTGACCAACCTCCAAATTCCAGCCCTACAACAGCAGCTGTCCACAGATGCTTCAGAGCTGGGCTGGGGTGCAGTGTTACAAACAAACCAACAGCACCTCTCAGTACAAGGAAAATGGTCTACTGTAAGGATAAAGGACCACATCAACATCCAGGAAATGAGGACACTGCTGTTAGCCCTTCTAGCATTCAAGCCCTCTATCCTGCCAGGAACCCTAAGAGTAATCACAGACAATATGACTGTCCCGTGGTACATAAACAAGCAAGGGGGGACCAGGTACTACCCACTATGCAGCCTGGCCATCTAGATATGGAACCTAGCCGCTTCTCTCAGGGTCCACTTATTAGCCATATATATCTGCTCAGCAGAGAATGTTATAGCAGACACACTCAGCAGAATCTCACGAATGGATACTTCAGAGAGAGGTTTTCATAGACCTGATACACAGGTGGGGTATTCCACAATTATTTATTTTTATGTATTTTACATTTGTTAACCGAGTTAGTCTGACTGAGCGTTTGGCAAATTTTCAGCAGAGACCCGGGGAGAAAAGCTCCTCAGGGAAAACAATTTTAAATTTTAGAAACTAAGTATTAACAATCAGCAAAAGAATGGGAATTGTTACAATATAATTTTATTACAATATAATTTTAACTGCTTTGTGCAAAATAAATTAATAGTCAGGAAAAGATTTTGAAACCAGTTACATATCCCTTAAACTGAGTAGTGCCTAGTTGTTTTGGAGTTTAGAAAAAAAGGAATATTCAAATAGCTAGTTGAAGATATAAGGGAAATAGAGTAGAGGTGACCTTTTAGACAGACTAGATAAAGTAGGTTATTTTGGAGCTGAATGAATCAAGATTGGGTAGAGAGGGAGGAAGGGAAGCAGTGGAAGGAAGGAAGAGGTAGGAGTACAAGTTTAGAGATACAGTTAGAGTGAGGTGGTAAAATAGGTGGAAGGGTAGTGATTTCAGGGTGGATGGCTACACAAGCAGACCTATTTGCCTGCCCACTCAACAGGCAGATGCCCAACTTCTGCACAAGGAACCCACATCCACAAGCTTGGAAAGTGGACACCTTCTCCTTCCCTTGGGGTGGGATATACCTATTTGCCTTCCCCCCTCACTCTAATTCAAAAAGTCCTCCTAAAAATTCAGAAGGACAAACCAAAGAACAGAATGATGAAGAATTTTATATGGTGATGCGTGATTTCAGTTCTCTATTTACGGTTATACTAAATGATTATGGCCTAGAAGCCATAAGAAGTTTCTTATGTTCTGAAACAGATTTATTGAATTGTGAAATAGGAAATATTTGTTTATTATTAGATACAGTGTTGACCAATAATTTTTTTTCGTTTAATAATCAACTTTATTTGCAAAAATCCGGTGTAGCAATGGGGACATCAATAGCAAACTGTTATGCCAATCTAGTGCTTGGCACTTGGGAGAAAGAATTTATTTTTAATAATGCATCCCCATATTATAAGAAATGTCTCGTTCTGTGTTCGTTTTGTAGATGATTTTTTTTATTTGGTGAGGTTCTGATACATCCTCAGAGCAATTTGTGAACATTTTAGATACTACAACTGATTTTTTAAAGTTTAAAATGAATTGTTCTATGCAATCTATAGAATTTCTTGATGTTGAAATTGATAAAAATGAACAAGGCATGTCTACCTCTGTTTATAAAAAAAAGTGTTCATGCGAACAGATATGTACATAGAGATAGCATGCATGCACCTCATGTTTTTAAAGTTGTCAAAAGCCAAATATTAAGGTCAAGTAGATTAAATACGGACAAAGAGAAATTCTTTGATCAAATTAATGAAATGGCTCAAGAATTTATGGAGAGAGGCTGTGATTGAAGCCTATTAGAGACGACCATGCAGTACATGATAGCTTGTAGATCAAATATGGCTAAACCTTATTTTGCAAAAAGTAATGATAGTGGTGATATAGGGAATGGGAATGGTGCCATTAATAATAAAAATGAAGACTATAGATATGTAACAACATACAATAGAAGAACACAAGAAGTAAGGAAAATAATTGTGAAAAACTGGCATATCTTAGAAGCAATACCAGGTTTAGAAAAAGTGATAGGAGATGAACCAAAACTTGTGTATAGAAATGGTAAGAGCATAAAGCAAAGATTATGTTATAAAGAAATGAGACAGAGAAATAAAATAATGAATAAGAAAAAAGGTCCATTTCCCTGCTATAATTGTGTATGTTGTTCGTATATTGTAACAGAAAATGTATTTATTCATCCAGTAAGTCTACATAAATTTATTTTTGATAGATTTGCAATGTGCAATACTTGAAAATATAATTTATCTTGCTACTTGTACAGAATGTAATGCCTTCTATGTAGGTAAATCAGTAAGAAAGTTAAAGGATAGAATTTTAGAACATTCCAATATAAGAAGGAAAATTACTACAAACGCATGGTCTAAACACTGTTTAGATAATATGACACATGACTGTAGAGTAATTGATGTCATAAATAAGAATATAAGAGGGGAAAATATTAGTAATATGGTAGAAACAAGAGAATACAAGTGGACAGTACGGCTAGCTGCAGACAAAATTCCTGGAATTAATGCTGCTGTAAGTTTAAAACCAGTGTTGGTGAAGAAACAAATGCAATATAAATACACTTTTATATATGTATATTTTACATAAAATTTTATATAATCATGTGATTTGGTTGTGGTCAAGTGATTTGATTTTACTGTTTAAATGATGTCAGAATGACTGTTTTATATGTTGCACTGAGGAAGGGCTAAGCCCGAAAGCTTTGCTTATTGCCTATTTGTTGTTTTATTAAAGTGAGTTTGACGTTCTTCGACTTGAATTTGTTGATTTTGCTGATTAAATTTTGTTTCAAGCCCAAGTTTACTACTGGTTTATTCTTCTTCTTTATCCCTGCTACACCCACAGGTGAACAACCTAAAATTCACCTTATGGGTGATAGGATTCTAATCCCTTACAGACATCTTTATTCAGAGGACGTACTCAATTTTCTGCAGGAGGCCAGAAAACCTAGCACTAGGAGAAACTATGTAGCTAAGTGGCACAGATTCTCCATTTGGTGTCATAGGAACAACCAGGACCCCATCACTACTCCTATACCAAGGATCCTATCCTACTCGTGTGAGCTACTCCAATCAAAACTAACATATTCTTCAATCAAAGTCCATTTGTCAGCCATTTCTGTCTGTCTGCCCATTTCACCCCCTCTGGCATCCAGATTGGAAACTTTTTCTGAAGAGAGTCCTCCACATCAACCCCCCTCCCACAGAGACCCATCCCTCCTCCTTGGGTCCTACATTTTGTATTGCCCCCCCCCCCCCTTTGAACTAGCACACTCTGTTTCCCTGAAATTATGCACACTGAAAACAGTTCTGCTAATAGCCCTCACCTCCACCAGGAGGGTCTCAGAGATCCAAGCCCTTATGGCCACCTCTCCCTACCTTGTTTTCTACAAGGACAAAGTAGTCCTCAGAACCAACCCTTCCTTCATGCCCAAGGTAGTTAATGAACACTCATTGAATCAATCCATTAACCTACCAGTTTTTTATCCTCATCCACAAAATGCCTCAGAAAGGACCCTACATTCCCTTGATATACACAGACAACTTCGATATTACTTACACAAAACCAAAGATATCAGGAAGTCAGATCAACTGTTTATTTCCCTCCATCCCAGAGCCCTAGGGAAAGCTGTCTGTAAGTAGACCATTGCCTCATGGATCTCTGTGTCCATTTCCTTGTGCTACTCCCACCATGGGAAATCCGTACAAGGTAATATTAAACCTCATTCTACCAGACCAGCCGCTTCCTCTACTGCCTTTTTGAAAGGCATAGACTCCTCTTCCATTTTAGAAGCAGCTACTTGGACCGCAGTACACACCTTCACCAAACACTACAAGCTGGACATAGCATCCCATGCTGGAGCAGGATTTGCCAGGACTATCCTACAGGGTCTACTTCATCACAGGACCTCTTCCTCCTCCCAGGTTCATACTTAAAGGTCTGGTACTCTCCCTACTGTTATGAATACTGCAACATGAGAATAGAAGGACATTGAATAGTTGTGTAAGAACTTTCCATAACCTTAGATGTCCTTCTCTTCTATGTTTCAGTACTCTGTCCCACCCACCTACCCCCGTCTCTCTCTCTTATTACTACCCCAGGTATCACCTGTGGGCACATTGGCATCATCTCCCCTGATCTTAACCTACACAGCCATCCTACTCCCCAGGACTGGCCTACATGTAAGTCTAAAGGTCTCATATTAGCACCCACCTGGTCAAACCTCAGAAGCACCACTGTATGCGGCAAAACAATCCTGATGAGGGTACGTGCAGACGTCACTTTTATACCTAACATCGGATGTAAGAGTGTTCAATCTCGCCATTTGTTCTTACACACGGGTTCGGAGCCGATCCTCGGCTCCGAGTTGGCCGAATTGCAAAGCTCTAAATCTCAGAGAAGCTCGAGACCAGCCCATATCCCACAATCCTCCCTGCCATTACTCAGATCTAGTTTGCCGCTGCAACAGATCGGATCGAGGAGAGCTCGGACCAGATAGAAACTTGAGTTGTTGTTAATATTTTCAGATAAGAATTCTAATTTTTTCTTTCTGATATTTCCTTATAGTTAGTAGTTATTGTAGAAGTGCTGTGTGTGTGTGATATATACATATATATATATATATATATATATATATATATATATATATATACCCATTTTTCTTCTTCAGGCACCCTTGTGGCCTAACCCTTTTTCTTGGGTGTGTTTTTTTTTTTTGTGAGTGTCTTCTGTATATAACCTTTTTCATATACATATATTGCTATAGGATTAGTAATTTTTTTCTGTTATCATAGTTATTGTCATTATTACTGTACTATGTCAGAAAAAGCCAAATCTGGCTTTAAAAGATGTCAGTGTGGGCAGAAAATGTCCATTACTGACAATCATGCTTCCTGTGTCTACTGTCTTGGCCCTCTCCATCTCCAAGAGGATTGCTCTATTTGCCATTCCTTTAGCGGGAGGGTCATGACAGACGCAGGAAGCTAATTGACAGAGGACTGTTGAAGCCGGCCTTTCAAGAGGCTTTGGACAAGTCGGATCAGGCTTCTAAATCCTCGAAGGGGTCAAAGATGTCGGAGCCCATGTCATCAGCTCCGAGTTCATCTTCTCGGGTTTGTTCGCCGGTTCCACAGATCTCGGGGCCGAGCGTCGAACATTTATCTCTTCCTGAGCCCCAGATCTTGGAACTGGTCCATTCTTCGGTCGGTGCCATCTTCGGCTCCTTCGACCCGTTCTTCCAGACCCTTGTCTGACACAGATGTGGATCGTGTCATGCAGAAACTCATGGAGAACACGGCCCTTTCCAAGTTAATTGCAGTTTCCTCCCAGTTGGTGTCGAAACTAGAAGGCCTCCCCATATCTCCAACGGGTCCTCCTTCGAGACCCATCCAGATCTCAGAGCTGGGAGAAGATGACCTGATGATAGTGGAGCCCTCGGTGCCGAAACCGTCCATTGCACGATCGACACCTTTGACTTCAACTCCTTTGGAACCGTTAGGGGAGTCGCGGAGCCGACGGTCTTTGCTCGGTTCCGGGACCAAGAGTCGTACCGACCTGTCGGTGCCAACTCTCCCTCTCGGGGCCTCGGCACAGACTGGTTCGGCTCCGTCCTCGGGGTCGGAGCCCACTGCACCTGGTTCTGGGATGGTTCCGTGTTCTTCGGAACCGGGGGAGCCCTCGGCCAGGGGTTCGGGGGCCTTTGACCTTATGAGGAAGGTATTGTCTGCACAGACAACCACATCATCAGGGGAATCTTCTCCTTCCCCAAAAGGGCCACTTCCTGTTTCTGCTCCCACAATCCATCCCAAGCGTCGAGCCCAATTGCCTCAGCCACCCCCAGAGGGTTCCCCCTGTTCCTTGGAGGCCTCACCAGAAGCCCCCTCTGATGAGGTCCCAAGGAAACGGTTGTGCAAGAGGAGGCACATAGATTCCCCACAGAAATCTCTAACGTCTGACACCAACTTGGATGAGGCAGAGGGGGTCCCCCAAATCACCCTCTGAGGATGTGTCATTTGCAGACATCCTGGAGATCTTGAAACAGAGGGGTGATTGGCAGTCCCTAGCCCCCTCTGAAGACGAGTCGGTGCTGCTGAAGGCTTTTGGGGCTCAACCTTCTACCTCCTGGGTGACCCCGCCCTTCGATGAATTAATGGATTTGATTGCTCAAAGGGCGTGGGAGACACCTGACACAGTGGAACCAGTCCCTAGGAAACCAAACAAGTTCATCACTGCCCCCCAAGATAAATCTTATCTCACCAGGGGAGTCCCTGTCAACGCTATGGTGGTGGCGGCAGCCACGAAAAAGGAGATGTCTGAGTCTTCCTCATCTGTTCATCCTCCTAATAAGGATTCTAGGACTATGGACAGCTATGGGAAGCGCATTTTTAGTTCAGCGACTTTTTCCATGCGTTCGCTAAACTACCTGACCTGACCCATTTCACACGTTTGCAGAGGGATCTCATCAAGGAGCTGACAGATACCCTCCAGGGTAACACAGATGCTGCTGTTTCAGAAAAGGTAACAGCACAACTTAACACCCTCACCTCCATAGTAAACTCATCCATGAGGCTCATCTCGTATGCAGCCGAGGGATCGAGTAGAGCTGCAGCTTCAGCGATTGCTCTTCGAAGACGATCATGGATGCGGCTGTGCTCCTTTGCGGAAGCCTTCAAGTCTTCCTTTGCCAATGCGCCTTTTGATGGTGCCACACTTTTCGGGCCCAAGGTTAAGGAGACTCTCACTCAGTGCGAGCAAGAGGGAAAGACCCTCTCTGCTGTCGGGGTCTGTTTTTCCGCTCCTACTAGACCGTACCCCAAAGAGCAACAAGGCGGAAAAATGTGGTTCCGTAAGAATCAGGGATCTTTCCAGACCACACAGAGTGATACCCCCTCCAGAGGCAGAGGAGGGGGTAGAAATGGAAGACGCCGCCCTGGTGGCAGAGGGGGTCCGCATAACCAAGGGGACAGGGATTCCGTCCCTGGGAAGCCTTTCCAGCACTCCTGAACGGAGGCCCGGCTGTCCTGCTCTGGAGGCAGTCAGGGGTCGCTTAGCTTTATACCCACTGGCCTGGCTAAACATTACTTCAGATTCTTGGGTAAAAAGCATTATAACCAGAGGATACAAAATCCCCTTCATTTCAACACCACCTCTACAAAGAAAATTTCCAGACGTGCCACCCCGTCTGCGAAAGCTAGCAGCTGTAGAAATTTCAAAGCTGCTCGAAAACAGAGTCATCCAACCAGTCCCGGCGGACCAAAGAGAATTCGGAACTTGCTCAAGCTTCTTTTTAGTTCCAAAAAAGACAGGGGACTGGAGACCGATCTTAGATCTTAGCCATCTCAACAACTTCGTGAAGAAGGAAAAGTTCTGGATGGTCACGCTTCAATCGATCCTTCCATTCTTACAGAAGGAATATTGGATGTGCTCTATAGATCTCAAAGACGCGTACTACCACATCAAAATGGCCAGACCGTCCCGAGATCACCTGCGCTTCCTGCTGGGGGCCAGTCACTTTCAGTTTCGAGCTCTGCCCTTTGGACTCACCTCAGCCCCCAGGGTATTCACCAAATGCATGGCAGTAGTTGCGGCTCACTTGAGACGACAAGGATTCCGGGTGTTTCCCTATCTGGACGACTGGCTCCTCACCGCCACCACCGAGCGTCAACTATTGCAAGCCAGAGACTATACAATCGGCCTTTGTTCCCACTTAGGGATATCCATAAACTTCGAAAAGTCTTGCTTATCGCCCTCACAGTGTATTTCCTTCATCGGAGCAGATCTAAATACACGACTGACACTACTGAAATTCCCCCCAGTAAGAGCTTCAACGCTCAAACAGCAGGTCCTACTTCTTCTAGTCAGCAAGAAAGCCCCAGCCAAACTGGTGTTAAAAGTGTTGGGACTGATGGCAGCCGCACTAATTGCAGTCCCTATGGGAAGGTTACACATGAGGATTCTTCAATGGCTGCTCTTTGCGCAGTGGTCGTTCCAACACCTACCCCTAGCGCACGAGATCAGGATAACAGAATCTTGCAGACGGGACCTCTCATGGTGGGTGCGCGATCAGAACCTCACTGTGGGTCGTCCGTTCATTCTACCCAGTCCAACAGCCACAATAACCACGGACGCTTCCCTGATAGGGTGGGGGGGCCTTTTTCAGGGAAGAACAGTCCAAGGAGAATGGTCCAGCACGGAGTACACTCTACATATAAATGTTCTGGAGTTGAGGGCGGTGTTCCTGGCATTGCAACACTTCCAAGCCCTCTTACCTCCAGGAACAGTAGCAGTTCAGACAGACAACATGTCTGTAGTCTGGTACATAAACAAGCAAGGGGGAACCAGGTCTTACCCGTTAAGCAGAGAGGCCATGAGAATTTGGCAATGGGCAGAGTCCACGGGTCACTTTCTGATAGCAACGCACATCCCGGGGTCATCCAACATCATTGCGGACAGGTTGAGCAGAGCCATCCTGTTACCTCACGAGTGGTCCCTCAATTCACAGACGGTGGAAAAGATCTTCTGCAAACGGGGCCAGCCTTGCTGCGATCTGTTTGCTTCCCCATTGAATGCAAAATGCAGAAGCTACTTTGCCCTTCTACCCCCTCCGGGGGATGTCCCCAGGGACGCACTGATACACGATTAGCCCCCGGGTCTCCTATATGCATTCCCACCGACTCCATTGATTCCCAGATTTCTACAGAAAGCCAGGAGCCTGGAAAGGACTATAATACTCATAGCCCCATTCTGGCCTCGTCAAATATGGTTTCCCCTTCTTCGAGCCCATCAAATAGAGGAACCATGGATTCTGGACCCAGTGCCAGATCTGCTGACACATTCATCAGGAGTTCCTCACCCGTCTCTACAGTCCCTAAAACTAGCAGCTTGGCTGCTCCGCTTCCCTGCCTAGCCAGGTCTCATCTACTCCTTCCGGCAGTTCAACACATCCTAGTTGCTTCTCATAAAGCTTCTACTACTAAACTCTATACGAGTAAGTGGAAACGCTTTGTATATTGGGCATCTAGTCAAAACTTAGATCCCTTGGTAGCTCCTCTACATAAAATTTTAGAATTCTTATCCATCCTTTTTCACGAAGAAGTTTCTACTTCCACTCTAAGAGTACAGTTGGCGGCCATATCAAACTTCCATATTGGTGAGGGAGGTTCTCCCATTATGTCTCACAGACTTTGTAAAGCCTTTTTGAAAGGAACCTTCCATCTTAGACCGCCTGTCAGAAAACCTTTCCATGGAGCCTGAATTTGCTGCTGTCGCAACTCATGTTGCCACCTTTTGAACCTGCTTCGTCATGCCTCCTAAAGTTCTTATCGTGGAAGACGCTGTTTCTCGTCGCCGTGACCTCAGCTCATAGAGTCTCAGAGCTGCAGGCATTATCGGTCAGACCACCTTACCTGATATTCCATCCAGACAGGGTCTCTTTGCATACAAATCCATCTTTCCTACCAAAAGTATGTTCAGTTACGAATATTAACCAGTCTATAGAACTCCCTACCTTTTTCAAAAACCATACTAACAAACTGGAGTATATGTTGCACAAGTTGGATGTTCACAGGCAGTTAAGATTTTATTTAGACAGGACCAAAGCTTTCAGAAAAACGGATCAACTCTTCGTCGCTTTTGCAGACAATAAAAAGGGCATGGCAATTACTAAACGTACACTATCTAAATGGCTTGCTGACTGTATAACATTTGTATACTCTAAATCAAACCAATCCTTACCAACCAAACCTAAGGTCCATTCTAAAAGATCCGTTTCCACTTCCTTAGCTCATGTGGCTCGCTTGCCTTTGGACACTATTTGTGCAGCAGCCACGTGGTCTAAACCACATACTTTCATCACTCATTATAGAGTGGACAAGGTCTCCAAGGATAGGACATCATTTGGTTCCACTGTGCTTAGGAACGTTCTTCCATGATTCACTCGGGGTCACGGAGCTAGGGACGCTACCCATGTGTAAGAACAGACGGCGAGATTGAACACTCTTACATAAAGAAGTTATGTCCTTACCATAACGTTCCATGTAGAGTGTTCATCTCGCCTTTGTTCTTACATTCCCTCCCTTTCCCCCCCATGTGTCTGGAAGAACTGGTAGGATTAGAGTCTGATCGACGTGTCTTGACCCTTTGCGGGGTATATGGTCCCGTGTGTCATGGAATATATGCTTAGACCATTAGTTATTGCTATGTTGAGAGAGTGTCTCTGAATGGCTGAAGAGAGTGTATGCTTCTAGCACCGCAGGTGTTGGATCCTTTGGTCTGGTTTGTTTGCAAACTAGATCTGAGTAATGGCAGGGAGGATTGTGGGATATGGGCTGGTCTTGAGCTTTTCTGAGATTCAGAGCTTTGCAATTCGGCCGACTTGGAGCCGAGGATCGGCTCCGAACCCGTGTGTAAGAACAAAGGCGAGATGAACACTCTACATGGAACGTCATGGTAAGGACATAACTTCTTTTTTTTTGCCCTGGTAAGAGACGTCACACGTGTCTTCCTGAAACAAAGACTTTGGTATACTGGCCAGACAGTGGAGCTGCGAGCAGCAACTCCCTACTGTTATGAATACTGCAACATAGAAGGGAAGGACATCTAAGGTTATGGTAAGTTCTTACACTTCTATTCCTTGCCTTCTATAGTAATTCCAACTTTGTGCATATTGTGAGTTAAATATGACTTCTGCTCCCTACATGGAGTACAGTGTTCATATAAGTGGGGGCACAGCATGCTCCTATCACTACCCCTCTTAACTGTTTATAAAAGTCTCCCTCAAAATGTATATAATTATTTCTTAAAACCAAATCCATCGATTCCAAACATTCGAAAATCATTCTGCTCCAACCCACCTTTCCCAACCAATACTTCCTCAAACCAATCGATACCTATAGTGTGAGGAATAACTGTGTATAACTACCCTATTAATGTGTGAGAAGGATCAGGTTTTCATAAGGAGGAGTTACACATTTTTGACTCCTGTGGGTTTGATATTATGAGAGCATTTGGGAGTTTCCAATAGTTTTCTTGGAACCCCCTTCCCATTTCTTCTTAAACATCTGTTTACCTGTATTTTATTGAGACTGTTTATTTTGTTTCTTACCAAAATTGGATGAGGAGTTCGAGAATCCCTTGGAAAACTTGGAAAAGAAGGGCTGAAATATCTTAGATATTCTCTGCATCAGCTTATCCCTTTCATCACACTTTCTGATCACCTCTGCAGCAGAGGGGCCAAAACCTCAATCTCTCTCCAAAGAAGAATTTAAAATCTCATTTTTGATATAATCTGGGAGGTTCTAAGAATGCGGCCATGCAAACTTTCTCAAAATAGTACAGTGAAAGGACTTCCAATATGGTTCCACACTGAGTAACAGCTTAATTTCAGCTTTCCCAGTGTGAAAACAAAAACTCAGAAAAGAGAGTCAGTGAATTTGTCTTTTTGGGTAAATGCCAGTTTCTGGCTAGGAAGTGCACTTCCTGGATACTAGCAAAGAAGAATTTAGAGAATCTAAAAGTAAATCAACCACAGAAGGCAAGGAGAAAACACGGTCTGGAAAGAATCCTGCAGCTATTCAGCAAAAAAGCAATATGAGCTCCAGCTTTGGTGCAAGACATGACTTCCAGTAATCTAAAGGAAAAAAAAGTCAAATGTGCTCAGAGATGATTAAAATAAATGAAACACTGAAGGTGTATATCAACTCAAATCATCAAACTCTGAAAAACATGGAAGAAACTTTAAGCAGATATTCAGATTTGCTGGTAAAACTGTAACAGTTAGAGGTGGAAATGAAGGAAAGATTAGGTGACTATGAGACTGCTCAAGAAGAGATCTTTCAAAAATAGTAGAATTACAGGACAAAGAATGTAGGGAAAACCTGAGATTCTTTCTGCTGTAGCAGAGAAACTAAAAGGAAAGACTATTAATGTTATAGAAGCATAAATAATCAGCTGGACTGATATTCCACAGTAGGAAATGATAATTGAAATGGCACATTATGTGCATGCTCCAAACCAGGCCATGATTAACCAGCCAAGACCTGTATTAGTAAAGATGCAAACCTACCAGCATCAAGACTGACAAAACTGTGGCAAAATGGCAAAGTACTAAAAGTTGGAGACAGCAGATTGTTTATGGAAAATGATTACTCATTATACACCAGGCAGAAGAGGAGCAAATGTATTTGAGCAGTCAGGAAATGTCAAGAGACCGGAGTGAGGTTCAAGCTGCTCTATGAAGCTATCTTCAGAATGTTTTTCCCTCTGGAGTATCAAAATGATTTTTTGATGCAGAACAAGCTAAGTAGGAAATACAAAAGTTTGTCCAACAAAAAAGAGAACTGTCAGATGAGGACTCTGCTGCTTATTCTTCTGCTAATAATGCTCATAAGATACTTTGCCAGTGAAACCTTTTCCAATGTTCTGGAGGAAAATGCTTGAGAGAAACAGGAAAGCACAGGAGTTGACTAGAAAAACTAGGAGTATGTTGGAAATGAACCAGAGACTCTGGTTTGGAGATGGAGAGCAACAAGAAGAAAACCAGTAGCTCAGAAATTAGTGAATAAATGTGAGATTACAAAGCAGCAGTCACATTTGTGAAATAAGGCTAAACAAGAAAAACTGGAAATATTGGACTTTTTTTAACGTTTTTACTTTGTGAAACTTGTAGGTGGCTCCAAAAGATTTGCCCTACTTTATGTCATTAATGTTTGAAAGAACATTAAAGGGAAGGGAAAAGAGAGGGGGAGACGTAACTGCCAGTAAAAAAATTTTTGTTCATAACAATATTTTTATGAAACATTTCATAGAATAAATGGCATGTTATATAGTAAAGCATTTTCAGTTATTAGTGTGTGTTATAAGGATACTAAAGTAAACAGGTGCATCCCCTTTTTCCTTCTTTCTTTTTTTTTGTTTTAGAAATGTAGCCTTTGCAATGTGAAAGAAAAGAAAGCCTGGACAAAAGCATGTTTAAGATAACAGGCTGTAATCTTAGGTGGTCTAGATGGGGGATGGGATATAAAAGTATACATATCATGACATAAAAGGAGTTCATATGCTTTTTCTTACTTTTGCATAGGAGAGTAACTGGATTAAGGCCCTTGGCTTGATCTAACAATGAGTTTTAAGTAGAAACTAGTAAATAAGAGGACACTGAATGTAATGAAAAGTTTTCCTTTGGCAAATAAACATTCACAGTGTAACACACGGAGCTGGTAGTTGAAGGCAATTGGATGTCTGGTTCTTATCTTTTTGTGGAGATAAGCTGATAACAGGGCAATACTTTTTAAGGCTAAAAGACAATGCTTCCTGAAAGCATTTGAGTTGGTTTCTACATCTAAAAGAGGAATAAAGATAAGAGGAAATGAAACAACAATAAGTGGAATTAGAAGCAAAGGTTGTATTATGCATCTTAGCATGGATAACCTTAATTATAGATCAGTTTATAGCCTGCGAGTGTAGGTGTCAATCTGGAACAGTTGTTCTGTTAGAAGGGTTAAACTTCATTATTTGAAGATGTACATAGTTATTTGTGTTTGTATTAAGTTAATAAGTTATGGAAATATTCTGAGGATGTGTTTGTTCTTTTGTTTGAGGGTTTTCACTAAAAAAGTATCGTAAGGTGTGATATAGGTTCAATGGACATGAAAAGAAACAGATGTATAAAAGATCAACATGCCACACAGTGCATGCATGCAATACAAAAGCTGAAAATAGACATTTAAAAAGGTATTGTAAATAACAGTTGGGAACAATAACTTATCATAATGGCAACACTTTCCATATTAGCTTGGAATTGAAATGGTCTCACAGGTATATACAAAAAAGAAAAAGTGGTGTACTATATTAAGAAATGCAGAGTGCAAATGCTACAGCAAATATGTTTGGAAAGAACTGAGAATGTGAATTTGATAAAGAAAGGATTTCAGGATGGTTAGTCAGAGGAATGTCTAGAACAAAGGACAAGAGGAGTACTTAATCACTAGAGGAGCTCAAATATTGATAGAAAAAGGAAAAAAGATAATAATGGTAGATTTGTGGTAGTAGGGGGCTACTGGCAAGGTAGGAGGATTATGCTGGCATGTATTTATATTCTACCTATAGCTGCTACAGTGGAGCTTAATACAATTCTGGGAGAAATAATTAACTTTCAGCAAGGAATATTACTTATAGGTAGGGACTGGAATTTGATTTGCAATGATGAGGATGTATCCTGTGGGGTGGGGTGGGGGGCTAGAGGGGAAAATATAACCAAAGAGAGATTTTTGAAGAAATTTATAAAAATATTTGGTATAGAAGATGTGAATTCATTAGTAGGAACTGTGACAAAACATTATTCCCCAAGGTACAATAACTGGACTAGGCTAGATAGAAATAATATTTCACAGGAGCATGTGCATTTAATTGAAAGTTTTGATTCACATCCAACAATTATTTCAGATCATGTATCCATAATAACTAGGATAAAATTGCAGGGTAATGAAGTAAAAATGAGACACTGGCACTTCCCCATCTATCTGTTAAAAACAGAGAAATTTAAGGAATGAGTAATGGAAATTATTTGGGAGTTATGACAGAAATTTCTTCAGAAGATATAGCATAGGAAGTGCGATAAAATGAAAATGGAGTTTAAAAAATAGGGTAGAAGTAAAAGTGATATGGTTAAGAAATAGCAATAATTATTTAGAGGAACTGGGAATATTTAAAGTATTGCAAAGGATGGGGAATCTCACAGAACAAGAAGAGGTGAAACTGCAGAGTGCTAAAGAAATAATAATGGACTACTTGGATAATATACATGAACGTAGAAAGAATGCTGTTAAGCAACCATTTTTTTTTTGATAATTCCAGAGCACAAAAACATTCAGCATGACAATTCAGGCAACAGACAGTAGAAAGGGTTTTGCCGAGCTCAGGGAGCATATAACAAGGAAAATAACCAGAGAGATATTGGAAATATTTTGGAAATTTAATGAAAGTCTGTATAAAGCAGAGCAATATAGAAATTAAGAAAAAGCACAAATGGCGATATTCATAGCAGAATTAAATATGCTAAGGTTAGTGGTAGATGAGACTCCATTATTAACAGGATAGGAGGTGATCAGATAAAAATGGTGATGTGTAACAAATCTACCTGAAAGCCTCCAGGAATATATGGTATGCTTGTTGAAGTTTGGAAGTTAGGAGGGAAGAAATTGATAAAGATCTAGAAGGTTTTGCTTAAAAGCATTTTAAAAAGATAGGATGTGCCAACATCCTGGTAGAAAGCTGTGGTGGCTGTAATACCTAAAGATGATAAAGACCTGTGAGATCCAGCCTAATATGGGCCCATTTCTGTTCTAAACCACGATGATAAAGTGTTTGTCTATAGTGGCTAAAAGAATGGCAAAGGTGTTGACACAATTAATAGATATGGAGCAGTGTGGTTTAGTGGGCTGGAGGCAAACTTTTGGCATAGTAAAACGATGATTCAAAGGGAAGCAGAATGTAAGAAAATACCACTGTTGTTGGTGGGTCTTGATGCAGAGAAAGCATTCATTATAGTAAGCTGGGATTTTGTGAGTAGGAAAATGGAAGCATCTGCAGTTCCTGACGCAATAATAATGTTAATTAGGAGGATATATGAGGGATTGGAGGCAAAAAGTAAAGTTTGGGAGGCCCTCTCTGATAAGTTCTAAGTAGAACCAGATGAAGGTGTCCTCTTTCCCCTTTGTTATTTGCATTATATTTAGAACCATTGACACTGAAAATAAGGGACTCAGAAATTCAAGGATACAATTGGTATAGTAATCAAGAAAAGTTGGCTTTATTTGCTGATAATATTATTTTGTACCTGATTAAACCAGAAAAGGACATCACAGTGTAGTGGAAGATTCTGAGACGGTTTCAAGTCTTTTTGAGATATAAAATTAAAAAAGATAAAGCAAAGGCAATAGCTGTAAACTATGTACCTACACACACATTGGTTCAGCAATACCCATATTTATGAGGACATGATAAAATGAAGTACTTAGGAGTATGGGTTAAAAGGGATTTTGTTATGGCAGCTAAGGATATGTGGGAAGACACTAAAGAAAATATGATATAAAAACTAAGAAACTGGAGGCTCTTGTTTATGGATATAGCTAGCAAGATACAAGCAGTAAAAATGTTTTTAGTTCCTTCAGTTTTATACACAGGTCAGGCATACTTTTATCAACCAGAGGAGAAGTTGTAGACCGTAATTAATAGAGAGTTTAAGGATTTTATCTGGGAGGGGAAGAAAGCAAGAATCTGTGATAAGTTGATACTTCCAGTAGAACAAGGTGGATTGGGATTACCTGATTTGAAGGGAAATTTCAGAGCTACTAAATTTAAGGCTTCTATACATAGCTCAAGCAAAAACAGGTGGTGATGATGATGATGAAATGGGGGATGGGGCTCAGGAAATAAGGAGAAAGTTGGATTTTGGATACAGATCCTTAAGGAGAGTAAAAATATCTACACTGAATATCATATTCAGGAAGTAGCAGTCCAAGGGGATCCAATATTGTCAGCCTGCCAAGACGTGGTCAACAGGCCATGCTGCTTTGACAGGGATGGTCTGCACCTGCCACCTCTAAGCTTTCAGATACTGGCAAAGGCATTAGCCAGACCTATTGTGCCTTTTTTAGGCAGTGTCAAAATAACCAACCTCCCAACATAAGAAAATCCTCTCTAGATAAACTCAAGGTACTGCTGCTTAATGTTAGGCGTCTAAACAAGAAACTGCACTCCCTGAAGCACTCTTCAGATTGGAAGATGCTGACATCTGTGCAGTCACCGAGACTTGTTTCACAGGCACAGAAAGCACCTGGCCTTGCAGGGGTACAGTACCTTCCATATGTTTATATCACAAACTGAGCATGAAAGAACCAAAGCAAGAGGTGTATCCATCTTCATTAAGGATAAGTAGAGCTCAAGACTGGTCAAACTGTATGACTGTCTTGAGCTACTCCATGTCCAATTAACTATAGGCATAGCTCCCTACCACATCTTAGCTAGATATAGGTCCCCCACCATGAAACAGAACAGCATACTACATACCTGGACTTACTGGAGTTACTTGCCATACAGCCCGATGCTTTACTTATAGTGATTTAATTATCCTACCATTGACTGGGAAACCTACACAACCACAAACATGCTGGCTCAGAGTTTCTTGGACTTGATCAGCTAGTCAGCGCACCCACAAGAGGCTCAAATGTCCTGGGTATAGTACTCATTAACATGAGAAAGCATTGCACCCCCCCCCCATATGACGTCCTCTCTAGTAAGATCAGACCATAAATCAGTCTTGTTTGATGCAATTATAAGACCAGAATACCCATCAATGCCAAAAATGTTTTAAGACTTTTTCCTACAATAAATTACCTCCTACTAAGCTATGGTATAAGAAATTTCACAGCCCCCTTCAACACAAATAATATGGACTCCTATGCAGATGTGTACACTAATGCCCTGTATAGCAACTTAAGCAATTGTATATAATTTGCTGCACCTGACTGGATTAAAAGCAAGTCTTAAAAAAAAAACAAGCCACCCTGGTGGACCCCTAGTATAAATAGGCTGTGCAACAAGAGAAAGAAACTAATGTCCAAGAACAAGAAGGAATTGAATCAGAAGAGGAAGAAATCCCTCTCTAGCTTTAGCAAACAAATTAGAGATCTTGTCAAGTCTTCCAAAGCTAATTATGAAGCAAAAGTAGCCTCCCTAGCTAAAGATAATCTCAAGGCATTCTTTAACTGTGTCCACAATCTAAAAGGGAATAGCCAGCTATGCACTAAACTGGTTGGGGGTGGCACCACCCATACTCAACTGGAGGTAATAGCCAACCTGCTAGCTGATAAATTTGGAGAAAACTTCACCTCTCTGTCCCCTTCAGTCATCCACCAAAGTATACCTGCCACCATTCCTCAGCCTTTTATCTCAAGAGAGCAGGTCATCTTGGTCCTAATAAAAGAAGCGCACTCGCCTTCCCACAGAGACTCTGACAATGCTCCACTAACACTCCGATTTAAATTCCATTTAAACCCTTTAAGCCACTAGTATTTCAAATCCAAAAAAAAGTCATTCAATTTTAGCGCTTTCCTCTTTAATTATTAAAATGTTTTCAGAATCAGAATTAGAAACATACAACATTGTGATTTAAAACATGTTTAAGTAAAAGCATAATAGCCAAACCCCCAACAACAACGAATCAGTGTTCACGTTAAAGGCTCCAGTCGTAAAATCATTCACAATAAAGCAAACTTCTGTAACCAACTTTCAAAAAGTCATTTAAACAATACAAGTTTAAAACATATTAATTACATAAAATAATTAATAAAAGTACAACACACACACACACATATATATATATATATATATGTATATATATATATATATATATATATATATATATATATATATATATAAAAATTAATTTGTTGCTATATTAAATGCTACGCAATGAAACTTTATTAGGACTGCACGTCCCATGCCGTCACCTCTGCAATGACTTTAATTTCAGTAAACAACTAATAGACACTTGTCCTGGCCATACACTGGCATTCAAAACTAACTGCCAGTAAAGCTCTTGTTTTTCTAATAATAATGACCACAAACCCCATTCACATCTACTTTCTCCAAAATAATAAATTTAAAATTGTGTTCTGGGTAATCAAGTTAATGTCTCGCTAAGGCATTTGATTCTTTCTCTTTCTTAATGTTGTTTACGTGCTCACTGATCCTCTCCTTTAATTTTCGTTTAGTTTTTTCTATGTAATACGTTAGATATTGTTCACATAGAGAAACATAAAGTATCCCGTTTGTCTGCCAGTCATATCGACCTCTTACTTTAAATTCAAAATTATTTATCCTAAATGTTTCACCCTCTAAAATAAATTTACAAACGGAGCAGTGACCACATCTGCCCATTCTCATTTTCTTATTAGTTACCTGCTTGTTTTCCATATTTATTTTTTCTATAATTGCTTAACCTCTCCCCCTGTGAGCAAGATTTATTAACTGATTTAAGGAGACATAACCTTAGGATTATGAAACCTGATAAGGGAGGGGGTTGATTATCATGGATCAAATAGAATATGTTAGGAAATGTGCGATTTGCTAACTGAAGTTACATATGAAGTTTTATCACTTAATGAGTTAAATATAGCATACAATAAAGTGAAAAAACAAATTGACATGTTTATAGAAGGTCAAATAGACCTTGATAAATTAAACTACCTTCAGGTCCCATATCCCACTGTTCCAATTATTTTTGCCATCTGAAAAATTCATAAGAATTTGAATAAGCCTCCTAGGAGGCCAATTGTAGGTGCCAGGGGCTCTATTACCCATCCCATAGCTACCTTTTTAGATGAAAAACTAAAAACGCTAGTAATGGAAGAAAATCAGATATGTAAAGATTCGAAATAAAATAAATTCCCTAGGTTGTAATGAGAATATTATTTTTGTAACAATTGATGTAAAAGATCTTTTTAGTGTGATCCCACATGATATAGGTGTTTTATGGTTTGGTGAATATCTTTATGAAAAAGGGCTTCCCCAGTGTAAAATTAATACTTTTCAAGCATTATTAGAACCAGTGTTAAAAATAATTGTTTACGTTAGAAAACACCAAATTTTTTGTTTTACTTTTTACAAAGAACAGGGGTAGCTATGGGGTCTCCATATGATGGGCTCCTAGCAAATATTGTGATAGTACAGTGGGAGAAGAAATTTCTCTTGAATTCAAAGTATATGAGGTTGTGTAAATTATATGTCTGTTTCCTGGATGACATATTTATTCCCTGGGTGGGTAGTGTTGATTAATTAAACAAGTTTTTGGTTTACATAAGTCACACTACCCATTTTTTAAATTTTACCTACCAAGTAAATGATAGAAGCATTGCGTATCTTGATATACAGCTGGTTAAAGATGATATTAGGAAACAGTTTTACACAAATATTCATAGGAAATCAACCTTCTCTAATACGTACCCTTATTATTCCAGCAGTCACCTTTTTTATCAAAAAATGGGCCATTGTGAAAGGCCAGTTTGTTAGGGTGGCTCAAATGGTAACTATATTTGAAGATTTCTTGGCTGAGTGTCAGCTTATTAAAGGTATGTTTTTAGCAAGTGATTATCCTATTAAGTTGGTCAGTGACCTTATGATAGAGGTAATTAATAAAAGGGAATGGGAATTTTATGCCCCTATCTTGCATTTATGATATTAATAGAGACAATAATGCAAGTGGAAATGTGAGTAGAGCATGTAACATGTTTGAAAGTATGATAAGAAATTCTGGATTTCAAAAAGGTTCCCTTGTAACAGTTTTTAATGCTTATAGTTGGTTTATTAAAATATCCTTGAGAAAAATTGGCTTATTTTAAAAGGGGATAAAACTATTGCTTTATGGTTCGAGAAAAAACAGAAATTGTATAAAAGAGGTCAAAATCTAAATGCAGTTATTAAAAACATAAATATGGAAAACAAATTACTTCCTACACTGATCCCACTCCCAACAACACATTCCAAGCCAACTCCCCTCCACCCTTACACACAACCAACCAAGAATACTAATTGTAGCATTCACTCTAAGGTCTATCATGTTACCCACACTCGCATCCCTATCACTAGCTCTACTATCACTAACCTTTCTCACTTTCTTACAAACAAACCAACCACTGCACAATTAGTCTTATCATACTACCCACTCTAGCCCTCCCTCTCAAACTTCTACATCTGCCCTACAATTATAAATCTCACAACTACATCTTCCTCACTTACGGTAGTAACACCAACTCATTACACTATCAAAAACACACCTAGATCAAGCCCACAAACAATTAATATTAAAAAGCACATACTGACACTCCTACAAACTCTGCTAACCTCTGGTGACATTCACCCAAATCCAAGTCCCCTAACAGCCAAACAAACATCTGACCTGCTGATCCTAAATCTCAACATAAGAAGCATTACCAACAAACTAACAGACCTACATGCATTCATAGCCCACTACAACCCTGATATACTCACCATTACAGAGACCTGGCTTAAATCCAGTATATGAGATGAAGACTTTCTCCCCCAGGGTATAATACACTTAGATCTGATAGAACAAGCAGGAAAGGAGGAGGAGGAGTGCCATTCTCTTTAAAAACACCCTTAACCTCCAACTCCTGCACACCACACCACCCACATTTCAAAATGCAGAAGTCCTGTTTTCTGTCCTCTCCTTAAGAAACACCAAGAAGATCAGTATAATATGCTGTTACATACCTCCAGGCAATAACTCACTCATAATAGAAGACATCCTACACTGGACAAAGGACAACCTACCACAAGAAACAATCCTACTAGGTGACCTTAACATCGATTGGACAGCTTGTAACTCCAGCAGCCCCTCTACACATATCAACTTATATGGGTTCTCTCAACTAATTGAAGAACCAACTAGAATAGACAAAAAAACAAAAAAAGAATCTATATTGGACTGGACACTAACCAACTATCCCAAACAAAACTATACAGTAGGCTGTCTCCCAGATGATCTAAGTGATCATCTCCCCATCTTCCTACTCCACAAACAATCTAATCACCCCAAACCAGTTGTATACAAAATAGTATGAGATGACCGTAACCTTACCCCACAATACCTAAACACAGTCCTAAGCCACTGCAACTGGGAACCACTACGAACACTAGGGTTAGACCACGCAGTAGAATACTTCAATACTACCTTCTCTAACATTCTTAACAATCTTGCTCCCAGCAGAAAGATCAGAGTTAAGGCCAACTACACACCCTGGCTAAGTAAGGACACTAGAGCCTTGCTAAAATCCAGAGATAAAGCCTGGAAAATCTGGAAAACTGACAATAGACCTAGCTCCAGGCAGTACTATCAACAGCGTAGAAACAAGGTCAAGGCTGAATCCAAAATAAACAAACAAAACTATTTTCTTAGTGCCCAAAGCAAATATTCAAAGAATCCACAAAAATTCTGACATGCCATTAACTCCCTACTAAAGCCAGACAAAACCCCTACTCCAGCACCCAACTCTACAGACAATACCCTGTACATAGCTTCTCAATTTAATAACCATTTTACTAAGTCCATCTTAGCCCGGTCCACTCAAATAACCAAAAATAGCCTACCTCAATCGCAACCTAATCTATCCCACAGTACCCCCTCTTTCAGCCTATAACCTGTCCCACCTGTGTCCACCTCAACTATCAAAAAACACCTCCTAAAACTCAAGCCAACCACACTGGCAGCTGATAACATACCTGCTGCATACCTAAAAATGGCTAGTGACTCCCTATAATATCCTGTCTCCATCCTAATCAACCGCTCCATACAAGAATCCTACATACCCAAACTCTGGAAAGTATCTCATATCATTCCTCTCCATAAAGGAGGTAACTCCTACGACTTCTCCAACTATCAAACTATTGCCATCCTGTGCCCCCTATCTAAAATTCTTGAGAAATGCATCCACTTACAGGTGATGACATTTCTTAACACACACAATCTCCTATCTACCACACAACACAGTTTCTGTCCACATCACAGCACTACCACCGCCATTCTGTCCTTCACTAATCATATCAACCTTCACAGGAATGATAACAAATATGTATCAGCCATTTTCCTAGACCTCTCAAAGGCGTTTGACAAGGTCGTCCCCCACTCCATCCTACTAGACTCACTAACATCACTATCCTTCACCTCCTCTACTATTGCCTGGTTCAGAAGCTACCTATCTGACAGGCAACAATCTGTCCAGTGGAAAGGAAATCTGTCTCCACAACTTCCAACCACCATAGGAGTCCCACAGGGCTCTGTACTGGGCCCACTACTATTTTCTGTATTCACAAATAACCTCAATAGCTCTACACAGCATGCCGCACTCATTCAATATGCAGGTGATTCAACCCTGACCTGCTCCGCCTCATCTCCCACTGCCCTACAAACACTCACTCAGGATACCTTCAACTCTGTAGAAAAATGGATCTCAGGTATTGAACTAATTCTAAATCCCAAAAAGACAAAATTGCTACTATTTTCCCCTAATAGATCAACCCCCCTCCTTTGCCATAACATCTAAGGACAGCACCACCATCTCCCCGTCTAACCACACCAAACTTCTGGGCATTGAAATTGACAATAATCTTCACTTTGATGTCCACATCTCACATACCAAAAAGCTAGGCTCCCTATACAGGCATAAGTCCTTTCTCTCACAAAAAGCTAGAGTCACTCTTGCACAAAGCCACCTCCTCTCATCTCTATTATACGCAGCACCAATCTTCACCCAAATCAGAAAGTGTGACCTAGACAAATTAGAATCATGCTACAATAAAATAGCCAAGTTTGCTACTAATTTAACCTATAGAACCCATCACTGTACTACACTAAAAGAACTAAAATAGCCTGAGTTACCACAGCTGCTTAACTATCACCAGCTGGGTACAGCCTACAATATTCTCAAATACCCTGAAAAAAAACCTTAATATCCAATCTACTTACTGTCTACACTGCAAACCAGTACCTCAGATCTAGTGAAAAATCTCTCCTCTCCATCACCAAGGCCAATAATAATGCAGAGAAAGCACTCTACTCCCACACCATTGCCAGAAATTGGAAAACTCTACCCCATTCCGTGTCCACTGCCTGCTCCATCTCTGTATTCAAAAACTCCCTCAAATCACTTCTGGTTAGTACCTGGTTGCATCCCTGTATCACATAACCTTACCCATACTGCTATTAACCCTCTAAATTGCTTTCTGATCACCTGCATTCTTGTTCATTTGAAAAGTTGAACTTTTAACTGTAGAATTTACTTAATATATTTTCTTCTACTTCTGCGGTGGTGCAGCAGAAGCGTTGTTGCCTCACAGCAAGAGGTTCTCCCGTTCTATTCTCGGCTGGAGTGCAGGGAGTGCCTTCTGTGTGGAGTCTGCATGTCCTCCCCACGGTTAGGTGGGTGTTCAAAAGACATGCGTAAATGGGCGTGCCTTCATTGAAGGTTGAACGTCGGTATGGCACCTCGGCATTCGTGAAAATCTACTGCCAATCATTAGCGGACCGGAGTTCCTTTGTGGCAACCCCTAACCGGGAAAAGCCAAAAGACAACAACAACAACACAACCAATGTATAACTGACTGTCATTTTACTTATTTTCTATACCATCATTTATTTGGAGTGTTTTTAGTTATTTCTTGTTATATTACTATGTTCACCATATATCTTGTAACCTGTTTACTACATCTTACTTGTGTATTACACTTGCTGTAATGTTTTTGTACAACTAGATGCCGGAGCTTTTCTTCCCAGGCCTCCGCTGAAAATGGACCTTGTCCAGTCAGAATTTCCCGGTTAACAAATGTAAAATAAATAAATAAAATCACTAATAAAAAAAAATGAGAATGGGTAGATGTGGGCATTGCTCTGTTTGTAAATTTATTTTGAAGGATGAAACATTTAGGATAAATAATTTTGAATTTAAAGTGAAAGGTCGATATGATTGTCAGACAAACGGAGTAGCTTATGTTTCTCTGTGTGAACAATGTCCAGTGTTTTACACAGAAAAAAATTTAAAAAAATTAGTGAGGCTTAGTGAGCATATAAAAACATTAAGGAAAAGAAGGAATCAAATGACTTAGTGAAACATTTACTTGATTACCCAGAACATAATTTTAAATTTATTATTTTGGAGAAAGGATATGTGAACGAGCGCAGGGGTCTGTGGCCATTATTATTAGAAAAATAAGAGCTTTATTGGAAGTTGTTTTTGAATGCCAGTGTATGACCAGGACTAAATGATCAAGTGTCTATTAGTTGTTTACTGAAATTAAAGTCATTGCTGAGGTGACATCATGGGACGTGCAGTCCTAATAAAGTTTCATAGTGTAGCATTTAATATATACTGACAAATTAATTATATATATATATATATATATATGTGGGTCTACCTGACAATGCCGACGATGAAAACACCGACACCAGAAGATTGAAAACTGAGATGACCGACGGATGAAAACCCCGACGCTGAGAACACTGACATGTGAAAAGGCTGTGTAAGTATGCGGTAGTGACGGACGTTAGGGTTAGAGTGTGAGTAAGCTAAGTGTGTGATATTGACGGACTCTAGGGATAGGGGTGGGTTAAGTGAGTTAGGGTTAGGGCGCGGGTTAGGTGAGTGTGCGATAGTGACAGTCTTTAGGGTTAGGGGCGGGTTAAGTGAGTTAGGGTTAGGGCGCGGGTTAGGTGAGTGTGCAATAGTGACAGTCTTTAGGGTTAGGGGTGGGTTAAGTGAGTTAGAGTTAGGGCGCGGGTTAGGTGAGTGTGCGATAGTGACGGACCTTAGGGTTAGGGTTTGGGTTAAGGTTATAGATAGTTGTGTATGTAAGGTTTAGTGTGGGTTTGTAAGGATTTTGGTGTGCTTGTGTTGTGTGTGTGCTTTTTGGACAGGGGATTTGTTTTGTTTGTTGTTTGTCGGGATTGTGGTGTGTCGGGCATGTGAGGTTTCATGTTTGTGAACTTTCGGTTATGTGATGTCAATGATTTCGTTGTTGGTGTTGTAGTGCATCGGTGTTGTCAGGTAGACCCATATATATATATATATATATATATATATATATATATTTATATATATATATATATATATATATATATATATATATATATATATATATAATGTTATACTTTTCTTATGTATTTTTATTAATTATTTTGTTATGTAATTTATATGCTTTAAACTTGTATTGTTGTTTAAATGTCTTCTGAAAGCTGGTTACAAAGGTTTGTTTTATTGTGAATGATTTTATGTGAACACTGATTGGTTGTTGCTGGGGTATGGCTATTTTCTGGCAGAATGGAGGACAGCATCAGTAATCCCTCTGCACAAAGGGGGACCATCAACTAATGATGGGAATTATAGGCCCATAAACTTGACTAGCCTCACCTGCAAAGCCATGGAAAGAATCATCATGTACCTTATTAACAAGAACATAGGTAATCTCCAAACTCTGGACCCAACCCAGTTCTGATTTGTTAAAGGTAGATCATGGCTGTTAAACATGGTTGAGATCTTTGAGAAAGTCACCGAGGCCCTGGATGAGGGAAAGGCGGTGCATAAGGCCCGTCTTGACCCAGTCAAGGCATTTGATACAATCCCCCACTCAGGTATTATAGAGAGACTCTCCCAATTGGTAATTAACCCTAGCATTACCAGAGGGGTAGCCAACTGGCTCAACGACAGGACACATACTGTCAAAGTGGGTGACTTCACCTCTATCAAAAGACCAGTCACCAGTGGCATACCACAGGGTTCTGTGCTGGGCTCCTTACTATTTAGAATGTAGTTTTCAGAAGTCCAGGCAAACTTGGATGGCCTGTGGCTGACTAAGTTCACTGATGATTACAAATTGGGAACGGTCATTTTGTTCCCCCAATGATGTTAATATACTGCAGACAGGGTTAACACAGACAAATGACTGGTGCCAAAGTCACGGATTAAAGCTAAATGTGAAAAAATGCAGTTATTCTCTTTGGGAAAACTGTCATCCTTGCTTATTACATTATAGACAGCACCCCCCTAAATGTAGACCCACTGGTGCATGATCTAGGTACTCAGGTTGATAGCATTCTGAACTTTGACCGCCATGTATCCACAGTAGTGAGGAAATCCATCTATGTGGTACATCTTATAACTAAAGGTATCACATCTGGATCTAAGGATGTTAATTCCATTATATTTGGCCCTCATCAGACCAGTAATTGAGAGCAATGCTCACTTTTGCATGTACCTCACCAGGCACCTGCAACAATTGGAGACACCACAGAGGTTTTTCACCAAGAAATTACAGGGTGTACAAAAATGTCTTATGCTGAAAGACTGAAAGCCCTGTCCCTGTATTCTGTCTCCTACAGCTTGCTAAAGGGTGACCTGTGCCTGACATACAGGGTAGTCTTTGACTCGGCCCTAATGGAAATGCTGCACATTCATAAATCAAACTGCAGGAGAGTCTCTCACTTCATATATCTTAACCTAGCATCTGATATGAACAGGTCATGCTTGTGAGATAGATACGTCTCCCAGAGACTGCCACTTCTCTGGAACAAGCTTCCAATTCATGTGAAACAGAGCCCCTCCCTGACCCTCTTCAAACGCAGCCTCAATCAATGTATGGGTGACTGCAGATTCATTCCTGAGGTTGTGCTCATCTCCCTCATATACAGAAGAAGTCAGTATTAAGCACCATAGATTCATGCAACTGCGAACTTCATTCAGCTAACTACCAGCAATTGGGGCAACTCAGGATAAATATGGCTAGACTTATAAGAGCTTTAGGGCCTTTAGCCTAGTAACTTCCTATGAATGAAGCCAAAATGGGAATGGAGAAAGGAGATTTTGCTGATAGGGATGACTTCCATTAGGGTACAAAGAATAGGCAAGAGGGGGCAGTAATTTACTGGAGAAAACTGGCTAAGGAACCACGGTTTTGGGAGAAAATAATTAAAGAGGAAAAGGTAATATAATAGGAAGAGGTCAAGAATACATTTGGACAACAGGCTAGAGACTGCCTTTGCTATCAAGGACTGATATCAAAGTGTAGGCAAGTAGAAAGGGATAGGGGAATCCTAAGTGAAAGACCAGCACTAGTAGAGTTTTTAGTTGAGTCTAGAACATAAACTGCTGTTAAAAATGGATAATTAGTAGGTCATATAAAATATTACATGATAACTATAGGAATCAGTTAGAGGAGGTTAATAAAGATTAGGAAGAGATATTGGATAAGGAATTCAGAAAGTAACAATTGCAGGGTGTATATATATATATATATATATCTCCCAATTATGCAATAAAGTCTAGAAGATTTACAAATTTTGCTTCAGTGTGTTTGAATAGGTATTTTCATACCTTAAACAGATTCCAAATATTTTTTTTTTCTCGGGTAGAGTGGAAATGTTGGAATTGTGATAGGAAAGAAAAGGTAATTGGGAACATATTTTTGGGAGTGTAATGGGTTAGCAGACTTTGAAAATTTCCTATAGACTATTCCGTCAGAAATACTGGATAAGCAAGTTGGTGTAACTAGGGAAATTATATTTTTCAGCTGGGATACAGGTTGTGAATTGCCTAGACATAATAGGGCCTTGCTAAGTTGAATTTTGCTTAACTAGTAGACTGTACTGCCTATGATAGTTATTTAGCCTCAGGATATGACGGACAACCTGTTTTACTTGCATCTCATTAATTGCTTTGTTTTGGCTATAACCTGATTGCTGTCAATTATAAATTGACCTGAGGGTGGGATTGTCACTGAAGTAGAAAGCATTGCTAAATATCACCTCAGTGTTGTCTCCTCTTACACTCCATCACTATCTTCATTCATACAGAGCAGGAATGTGTCATATGGCATGAAGTTTCTATTTCTTCTAAGACTTTGTAAAACAGTGGAAAGACATTGGTAGTTATATTTGTAGTGCTTTCATTCAGATTGGATAAGCTTTATGTATGCTGAGCATGTTTCCCTTTGACGCATATGTATGTAGTGTAAGTTACTAGTGTTCTGGTGTGCGTGTGTGTATATATATATATATATATATATATATATATATATATATATATATATGTGTGTATAGACAGACAGATATATATTACATTGTTTTGATATACTGGTTAATCCCATGAGTGTTTTCTAAGTGATAATGTTATACTGTGCATATCAGTGTAGCACCATGTTCTGATAATTTGCCCGATACAGATGTGTATTTATACTGAATTGCTGTGGTTCTCTGTTAGTATATCTCCTGCTAAAACTACTTTGAGCTTACTTTCATACGCCATCTTACCATCACTCTGCTCTTATATTTCCCTTGTTTATTCTTGCTCTGACTTACCGTGTTTTTTTTTCTCCATCTCTTTTTTTAATTATTGGCTAAATGTAATTTTACAGCTTAATAGAGTTTTTCTTTCTTTCATCTTGGAGCTTGCGGTCTCTACATCTGACCTCAATGTAGCAGGCGCTCTGCCACAAGGCTCTACACCTTAAACTTTACTGAGAATTTTGTCAGTGTACAAAATAAGCATATTATCTTTAATCACTTTAATACATGCTTGGCCTGTGATTAAACACCTCTAACTAAGTTGGCCACTGTCCCCTTTTGCTTGACCAGTAGACTATACTGCATATGCCAGTTGTTTAATCTCAGTAAATGAAAGACAACCTTGTTTTACTTGCATCTCTTTGTTAATTGCTTTGTTCTGGCTATAAACTGATTGCTCTCAGTTGTAAATTGACCTAAGGGTGGTCTACACAACTAGACTTCTGATACATCCAGTTAAACAACATATTTATAAAACAACACATAACCTTTCCAAGCTTAACCCAGAAATGTTCATTACTACAGTATCATCTATTAACTGGAACTTCCTAAAAATTCTGCCCTTAGACAATATTGTAATTGAATCAGATATCCTAAATAGCCTTGCACCTCCTAGAAGGAAGAGACTGAAAACAAATAATGCAGTTTGGTTAACCAAAAAGAGTAGAATGCTAATGCAGGATAGAGAAAAAGCATGAAAAGAATGAGAAAAATATAAAACACCTTAGTATCTTGAAAACTTTAGAATGCTTCACAATCGTACTAAAAAGCAAATAAATGAAGACAAAAATGATACTATAATAACTTGAGAATAATATTAAATCCAAAAAAAAAATTGGACATCCCTTAAAGCAATCTTGCATCCTGGCCAAAAATTCTACCCAAAACCTCTGCCAATAATCGAAAGTGTAATGCAGTTCAACTCTTATTTTATAGATAGTATAGCATCACTAACCAAGGATTCCTCAACATTTAATTCTGTCTCTGCCCAACAGCCACATATCACCACATCCACTTTCACCTTCAAACTTGTACCCACATCCTACATAAAACTACTCTTAAACTTAAAAATGTGCTTATCTTCAGCTAATGACCTTCCAAGTGAATACCTAAAAATAGCAGCCAATAACATTGCCTATCCTGTCTGAATTCTTATAAGTAGGTTAGTCCATGAGTCCCACATTCCTTCTCCCTGGAAAAAGTCACACATTATCCCTCTGCACAAATGAAGAAATTCAACAAACATGAATAATTTTAGAACAACAGAAAACTAATAAAGACCAGCCAACACAATCCATTATATCCAAGAAATTTATTTGGTAAGCACTTTCATGCATAGAATGCACTTCTAAAGACCAATAAAACAGAATAAAAATCAATAGCACAAAGCCTGTTTATATTAAAAAACAATCCTATTTAATGAGGCAATTTACAAGCCCTTAATGCTGGTCTTAAAGGCACAGTTGTATTTGGTCTGAAGAAGTGCATTCTGTGCATGAGAAATCTTACCGAATAAATTTCTTGGATATATTGGCTATGTTGGTTGGTCTTTATTTGTTTTCTGATGTTTTGGACTTTTTAAGGACCGACCTTTAGCCACGTGGTTAGTTTGTTTTTTCTGTATTAATCATTTTAGACCTATAGCAATCTTATCTCCCTTGCCAAAATACTTGAAAAATGTATTCAAAAACAAATGCTCCTGCAGAAAGAACTCCTACCCCTACACAACATGGCTTCCGTCCTTCCCATAGTGCAAGCACTGCCTTTCTAACCTATATAGATACTGTCAGTAAGGCTAGAGATAATGACAAACTAGTCACATCCTTATTTCTAGACTAGTCTAAAGCCTTCGACACAGTTTGTCACAGCAAACCTCTACTTCAAATATCCTTACTAGGTCTCTCTCAGCCCAACCTTCTGTGGTTCAAAAGCTTACCTGTCCAGTAGTTATCAGTCTATAAAATGGCACTCCATGTGCACCACAAGGCTGTGTCCTTTGTCACCTCCTCTTTAACATTTTCACCAACACCCTTTATACTTCCACACAGCAGGCCACCCTAATACAGTACACAGATGATTCCACTCTCATTTGCAGATAAGACAACATGGTACACCTCTAAAAAATTACTTGGGAAACTTTAAAAGCCACTGAAATGTGGCTTTGTAACTCATACTCAACCCAAAAAAAGACCAAACTGCTACTCCCCCCCCCCCCCAAATCTCCACTTCATGAAAAAATAAATAAATTTAAAGTCCTCCATCTCAATCATGCAACCATTGAAATCACTTCTCATAGGAAAATATTAGGGGTGATAGTGGATGATAATCTTACATTTGACCTGCATATACAAAATTGCATAAGAAAAACTCATCAAAAACTGGGGATGCTTTACAGAGCCAAAAACTTTTTCACCAGTGCAACTAAAACTCACTTGCTGCTACTCATCTCCTCCCCACTCTTCTGTATGGTGCTCCCATCCTTACTAACCTCCAGGCATCGCCAGAATTAAAACTTGAACACTGCAATAACAAAGTTGATAAGTTCGCAGCACATACCGCTTTCAGAACCCACCATTGTATAGCACTGAAAAGCCTAACTTGGTTAGAGCTGCCACATCAACTAACATACACAACCTCTTACCACTAGCCAGCGTCCATCTGCCTGTCCAGCACTAAAAGACATTCTAGACAGCTGTGTTCCCAGTCAGTCATTGTGATCCAGTGACCAAAAAACTCCTGTCTACAAACCTAAGAAATGTGCTGGGAATTGTCTGTACTCGTACAAGGTTGCTAAAGCATTGAATTCTTTACCTGTATCCATCAGGTCTATACCCACCCTCCCACCTTTCAAAACCACTCTGAATGACTTCCTAGCTAAAATTTGGCTCTGTTCTTGCTCAAAACCAGGATAAACTATATCCCTAAATGTGAACAAGTACAATTTTCTTTTACAAGTTATGAGTAACTTTTACCTTCTAGCTCCTTACTCTCCTTTCTTCACTTACTGCCTTGCAGCTATCTAATTCTCTTCCCTGACTTTCTCTCTAAATATACCATAAACCTATTTTCCCTCACTTCATATTGCAGTTCCTGTTTATATTAGACTAACTTGCCTTCAGTTTCTGTGGAAACTATCTGAAATTTCTCTAAATATTAAATGATGTCATATACCTTGTGTTGAGTCTTAACCAATGTTTTGATGTTACGTCTAATTCATTATAATTATTTAAACTGCAGATGTTCATGTTTTATTTTTGAGGATTGTAAAATTATTCTTAAAATGTTTTGTAATAATTTGGAGCTTTTCTGCCAAGTCCTCCACTGAAAATGGGATTATACTCAGTCGGACTTTCCCCAGTAATCAAATGTCAGTAAATAAATAAATAAATTCAAATGGCTGCCAAAAAAAGCAATTACCAGAAAATTATGAAATTTAAGTCTAAACCAACTATATATGAAGTACTGAGTATAGTAACAGAGACAAAAGAAATGGAAGAAGTGGGATATTAGAGGTGCAGGGAACTAATGGCTCTGCTGGTTAGAGGCACAGGGAACTAATCTAAGGGGGTGGCGAAGGCCAACACACTCTGGCTAGGCTTATAAATGCCCTTGAGAAGATAGCCTTGTACTTACATATGAACGTATAAAAAGGGTAGAAGCAAATTATATAGAAAAAAATGGGAATTGGGTGAATAATACATGGAGAAAAACATTTTTTTGAGGAGGAATGAAGTTTAAAGGAAAGCAGGAAGTGAGTGAGCTATGTAATGGTAGATTGACTACGACTATGCAATATATAATGTTTGTAACTGAGAATATATCAATAGGGTCTGTTTTCATTTTTTATAAAAGTATGATGTTAAGTTGTCAATCTCGCCTTCATTCTTGCTGGATGGGTTCGGAGCCGATCCTCGGCTCCGACTCGGCACTTGCTAAGCTCGAGAGCTAATTTTACCAGCTCGAGGCAACCCTATATCCCATGATGCAAGGCGGAGATTACTCAGATCTCGTTTGCCGCTTCGCTAACGAGGTGCCTTTTTACCAGCTCCAGGTAAGTGAACTTATATAGACTCTTGTCTACCCCCTTTTCTAACTTTTTTCACCTAGGTATTATTTTTTGTTAGTTGTCGATTCACGTTAACCCTATTCCTGTCAGTGTTCCCTCCTTTAAGTGGATTATTCCCTTACCCCTTGTTAGGCCTTAGGCCTTCCCCTCCCTAAATTTTTTCCTGTCAGGGAATTTTTTGTGTGTGACTGTCTGTATCCCTGTTAGTGTAAAATAAGTTAATTTAATTTAATTTAATTTTGGACTGAGTGTGTTTGTGTGTCAGTGTGTTTAAGTGTTTCATCGACACAGTTATGTCGAAGGACACTAAGGTCTCAGGTTTCAAGAAGTGTGACTTGTGCTGTCAGAAGATGTCTCTGACAGATGGTCACACTTCTTGTGTTTATTGCCTGGGACCTTCTCACCTGCAGGACTCTTGTGCTATCTGTCATGCTTTCAGCCCAAGAGTCCTGCAGGAACGAAAAAATAAGCTAATTTTAAGGGGCTTATTAAAACCCGAGAGCTCCCCGACTAAGTCGGCGCCGGGGAAACCCTCGAAACCTGCTAAGCCTTTGGCTCAGGCTTCCAAGCCGTCGGCTTCAGGTTCGTCCTCACCTGGTTCGAGATCTGCTCCGGCCGGAGCCGATCCTTCCATACCAGTGTCAGTATCGGCTCCATCCGGCGCCGATACTGTTAAGTCTAGACACTCAGTGTCGACTCCGGTTGGAGCCAACGTCTCTTCGGCTCCGATGGCTCCATTGATCTCAAAAAAGAGATCTCGATCCCCTTCTGTGGAATCCATTCATTCGGCTCCGAGATCACCTTTGCTCTCGGAGCGGAGCCATCAGAGCCGATCTTCTCGGTCATCCAGGCTATCTGATCATGACCTTGAGAGAGTGGTGAGTAGACTATTAAAGTCTCAGGCATTGGCCCAAATTCTCCATAGCCCATCTCAACAGACGGTAGCTATATCACATCCACTGAACATTCCTCCTTCGACTCTCTTACAGAGCTCGGAGCCGGAGCTCCTCGGAACCGGTACCGTTGTGACTTCGGAGCCGATACAACCCCTTTCGGCTCCGTCGTCCTCGGCTCCGATTTCCTCCTTGAGACCTTCATTGGAGGGATCCGGGCGTCTGCTCTCTCTCGTCGGCTCCGAGGGGGCGAGTGGCATCGGACCCTTGTCCGACCCCGTTCTCCCTCTCGGAGCTTCGGCGTTGGTGAGCTCGGCCCCGACATCTGCCTCGGAGCCTTCCCTCTCGGTGAGGCCTGGGGTTCCTATCTCTTCGGAGCGGGAGCCTTCTGGTCTCTCTGATGGGGGAGCCTTCGAGGTGATGAGGAGTGTACTAGCCCCTGGGCTTAGTCAACGGACAGTTACATCAGCTCCTCCCACTACAGTGCCTGCTGACGTCTCTTCTCACTCTCTTGCTCCCGGACCCAGAGATCCAATGCCTCAGGTTTCCCCATTGGGAATATCTTCCTCTTCCGAGGCTTCTCCTGATCCGTCAGGAGAACCCCCCCCCGTAAGAGGACATGTAAGAGGAAACATTTAGACTCCCCTGAGTCTACTACATCAGATACTGACTTGGATGAGTTGGAGGGGTCCCCAAGGTCCTCCTCTGAGGATGTCTCATTTTCAGACATCCTTGAAATCCTTAAACAGAGGGGGAACTGGCCCTCCCTTAATCCCTCCGAGGACGAGTCAGTATACCTGGAGGCGTTCGGATCTCGACCCTCCACCTCCTGGGTGTCTCCGCCTTTCGACCCTCTCATGGAAGTAGTGGCTCGGAAGGCGTGGATGGCTCCGGATTCAGTGGAACCTACCCCCAGGAGACCTTCAAAATTTATTACAGCCCCACAAGATAGACAATACTTAACAAAAGGTGTCCCAGTTGATGCCATGGTGGTGGCTGCTGCCACCAAGAAGGAATTAGCTGATCCTTCAGTACCTGTTCATCCTCCTAATAAGGATTCTAGGACTATGGACAGGTACGGTAAGCGGATTTTTTCTTCAGCGACTTTTGCCATGAGATCGCTGAACTACCTATGCCACTTCACCCACCTTCAAAGAGATGTTCTTAAAGAGTTGGGAGAAGTTTTACAGGATCTGTCAGCTGCTGGGTCTCAGGATAAGATTACCTCACAGCTAGGAATCCTTAACTCCATTGCTAACTCCTCCATGCGGCTCATTTCTTATGCAGCCAATGGAGCGAGTAGAGCCGCAGGCACAGGAGTGGCTTTAAGGCGTCAGTCCTGGATGCGGCTTTGTAATTTTGCAGACCCCTTCAAGGCATCTTTCACAAACTCCCCTTTTGATGGCTCGACCTTGTTCGGTCCTCAAGTGAAAGACACTTTGACTAGATGCGAACAAGATGGCAAGACTCTTTCTGCCGTAGGAGTCCGTTTCTCCGCCCCTTCTAGACCTTACCCCAAAGGACAGAAGGGAGGAAAAATGTGGTTCCGCAAATCTCAAGGAGTCACGCCTGACGCACGAAGTCAGTTTACCCCCAGAGGCAGAGGGGGTAACAACAATAGACGCCGCCCTGGGGCAGAGGGGGTCCGTAGAATCAGGGTAGCAGAGAGCCTCTTTCTGACAAACCCTTCCAGCATCCCTGAGATGTTGCCCGATTGTCCGCCATCGGAGGCAGTCGGGGGAAAATTATCGCTGTACCCAATAGCCTGGCTTTCCCTTTCTCAAGACAAATGGGTACAGTCAATTATATCCGAGGGTTACAAAATTCCCTTTATTCAAACCCCAATTCAACAAAAGGGAACCCTTCCAGACGTTCCACCCGGTCTAAGGGAACTAGCAGTACTAGAAATATCAAATCTGCTAGTAAAAAGAGCCATCCAGCCAGTCCCGGCAGACCAAATAGGATCCGGAATCTACTCAAGGTTCTTTTTAGTTCCAAAAAAGGCAGGGGACTGGAGACCAATATTAGATCTGAGCAAACTCAACAAGTTTGTAAAGAAATCAAGATTCCGGATGGTCACGCTCCAGTCCATTCTGCCCTTTCTGGGCAAGGACAATTGGATGTGCTCAATAGATCTTCAGGATGCGTACTATCACATAAAAATTCACAGACGCTCCAGAAGATTTCTCCGCTTTCGGCTGGGGACCAGTCACTTCCAATTCAGAGCCCTGCCCTTTGGACTCACTACAGCCCCCAGAGTGTTCACCAAATGCATGGCAGTGGTTACGGCTCACCTGAGACGTCAAGGATTCCAGGTGTTTCCATATCTAGACGACTGGCTCCTCACTGCCACCACCAGGCATCAGCTTCTCCAAGCCAGAAATTACACCATTCACACCTGCAGAGGGCTAGGAATTTCTATAAATTGCGAAAAATCTGCCTTGTCGCCTTGTCAATATATTACCTTTATAGGCGCAAATTTGGACACCGTACAACTTTCTGCAAGGTTGACAGACCAAAGGATCTTGGACATTCAAAAACACGTCCAAGTGATTCTATTCAGCAACAAAATTCAGGCCAGATTTGCTCTGAAAGTACTGGGTCTTATGGCGGCCGCCATAACATTTCTTCCCCTCGCCCGCTTTTAGATGCGGCTACTACAATGGATGCTATTCACTCAATGGTCTTTTCAACAACTTCCCATGCGTCACCAGATCATAGTAACCCCAACTTGCAAAAGACATCTGACTTGGTGGGTATCGTCCCCTCAAATCCATCAAGGCAGACCATTTGTTCCTCTTGCCCCAGTTGCCACGGTTACATCGGATGCCTCCCTGATCGGGTGGGGGGGGGCATTATCAGGGCAGAATGGTCCATGGCACTTGGCAACCTTTCGAGTACCATCTGCACATAAATGTTCTGGAGATGAGAGCAGTGCTTTTAACGTTGCAAGCCCTCAACGACTCTCTTCCTCAGGGAACAATTGCAATTCAAACGGACAATATGTCCGTAGTGTGGTACATAAACAAACAGGGCGGTACCAAGTCCTATCCACTATGTCGAGAGGCTCTCAGACTTTGGCAATGGGCGATCTCCTCTCATCGGTTTCTGATAGCAACGCACATCCCCGGGAAATCCAACATCATAGCGGACAGACTGAGCAGAGCTATTCTCATGCCTCACGAGTGGTCTCTCAAACAGTCAGTGACGGAAGAGATTTTTTAGAAGTGGGGACTTCCTTGCTGTGACCTTTTCGCTACACCTCAAAACAGCAAATGCCCAGACTTCTTCTCTCTCTTCCCCCTTCCAGGCCATCCCCCCAGAGACGCTCTAACCCAAGATTGGCCCCGGGGACTTCTTTACGCTTTTCCTCCTTTTCCACTGATACCTCAGCTAATTCAGAAAGCAACTGCCTTGAGAGCCAAGTTGATTCTCATTGCCCCTTATTGGCCTCGACAGATATGGTTTCCGTTCCTACATCATTACCTCTTGGTACAGCCATGGCATCTGGACCCGGTTCCAGATCTTCTGACCCACCAGTCGGGTCAACTGCACCAATCCATACCCTCTCTCAACCTCACTGCTTGGTTGCTCCACTTCCATCCTTAGCCAGGCTTCCTATGATTTCTAATCCTATACGGGATATCATAGTAGCTTCCCTAAAATCTTCTACCAGAAAGATCTACACTAGTAAATGGCGACGTTTCTCTTTCTGGGCAAAAGCTAGGAACATAGACCCCTATACTGCTCCAATTCATTCGATATTGGACTTCCTAGCTGACATTTTTAATTCAGGATCCTCTTCTTCCACAGTAAAAGTTCAACTGGCAGCCATTTCAAATTTTCACATAGGCTATTTGGACCACAACATTATGTCTCATAAACTTTGCAAGGCATTCCTTCGAGGTATCTTTTTATTGAAACCTCCAATTAGAGACCCCCCACCACAGTGGGATCTAAATTTAGTTTTAACATCCTTGATTCTTCCCCCGTTCGAACCTTCAGCTGCCTGTTCCTTGAAATTGCTTTCTTGGAAGACACTTTTTCTAGTTGCCATTACATCTGCCAGGAGAGTATCTGAGCTTCATGCTCTCTGTGTTCGTCCTCCCTATCTAATTTTTCACAAAAATAGGGTATCCCTAAGAACTAATCCGTCTTTACCAAAGGTGGCATCTCAGACTAACCTAAATCAGTCCATTGATCTTCCAGTATTTTTCCCAAATTATTCTGATAGAGCTGAACAAAAGTTACATTATCTCGATGTTCACTGTCAGCTGAGATATTATCTAGATAAGACAAAAATTTTTAGGAAGTCTGATCAACTTTTTCTATCCTATGCAGAGAACAGGAAAGGCCTTCCAGTTTCTAAGGTGACTTTATCTAGGTGGCTGTCTTCCTTGATCACTTACATTTATCAGCTCAGGGGCAAAGAATTGGTTTCTATCCCAAAAGCCCATTCTACCAGAGCTCTAGCTACATCTACAGCTTTTCAAGCTAGACTTCCAATAGACACTATTTGTGCAGCAGCCACATGGGCCTCTCCTCATACCTTTGTCTCACATTACAAATTAGATTTGGTCTCCAGAGACAGAGCAAATTTTGGTTCCACCGTTCTCAAGAGTCTGTTCCAATGAGCCACCCAGGAAAGAGGTGCTAGGGACGCGGTCCCATCCAGCAAGAATGAAGGCGAGATTGACAACTTAACATTTAGAAGTTATGTACCTACCATAACGTTCCATGTTAGTTGTCTTCTCTCGCCTTCTTTCTTGCGTCCCGCCCTCCTTCCCCCTAGCCTGGTCAGACCGAGAAGATTATTCATCCTCTATTAAGAGGTTTTTACCTTTTTTCTACCTATTCAACTCCTAGTTTCGCTAGGTTATGTGGATCCTTTCTACAGGTTTATGATGTTATTTAGTATTTTATTTCTTCCTCCTAAGTTGGAAGAAAATACTACTATTTCTTTAGTTACCAAACGAGATCTGAGTAATCTCCGCCTTGCATCATGGGATATAGGGTTGCCTCGAGCTGGTAAAATTAGCTCTCGAGCTTAGCAAGTGCCGAGTCGGAGCCGAGGATCGGCTCCGAACCCATTCAGAAAGAAAGAAGGCGAGAGAAGACAACTAACATGGAACGTTATGGTAAGTACATAACTTCTAAATTGCCTGTATCATAAGTGGTAATTCAATAAAGATTAAAAAATGTAAAAAGAGTAAAACACACACTGTAAACAATGAATTATGACTTGAACATTAGAAGAAATTAAATTAAAGGAAATTTTCCTCACAAGAAGAAACTGCAGATAAAACATTCCTCATATTTCAACAATTAGTAGAACAAACTTAGCATATGGGCCTGATAATTCAAAATTCTGAAAATCAAAGTTGCAGAAGCATACAATTTCCCCACACTTATCAGTAATCTTCTCATCCTTATCAAAAAGAGTAGGATTGGAATTAACTCACTGTTTAGCAGCGGAAGGATTAAATAAAGCTGTAGCTGCTGGATCTAATTTGAGAATTGTTTATAAAAACTTAAAAGATTTAGGAGCTTTATACATCCTATCTGCCTTTTTAGGGTCAGCTGGCTGACTGTCATAAAACTGCAGGGAGTAACACACAAATCCTCCAAATGCTGACAGAACTGGAGGAATGGATGGGTGTATGTTCTGGAAATTCTGTCTGTAAAAGCTCATAATATTTTTCTGAGGGACTGATAAACCTCAGTGTTATCCCATTGAAAACACTGGTCCATTCTAAAAATATTCTCAGAGAAAGATAAAAAGAACCCTTGACAGGGAGTGTCAAAAACTGAGATCTCCTCTGAGAGTGAATCAGAAATCTGAAGAAAAAAACATGCATCTGTCCCTTCATCCTCCTGTCCTGATTCATAATCTTGAATCTCTTCAAGAAAGGAGGTATGCCTTATTTCTTTTGCCAGACACTACAGACACTACTTTACAAGAAGGATCAATAGAGAATTAAACCCTGAGCTAGACCCAGTAAACTACTTTTGTCTAAGGAAATTTGAGGAGGAGTAGATACATTCTTAGTTTTCTTTTTCTTTTTGACTGGAAATGGGACAAAACATGTGACTCTCCCTGCTCCCTCTCCCAGGACCAACAAGAGTGGCTTTCCCATGTCCTATGAGGGGAACCCAACAGCTGCAGAGGACGTGGCTAACATTTGATCCATAATGGCTGTAGGTGCTACACCAGAGGGATCTGGGCTAAAAGATAAGTGGTCTGAGGTGCTAGTAATGGCAACAGTAGAGTTATCCAAATGATGTTGAGGCAAGTGTCTAGTCTGCTGTGATGGCAAAAGCTGTTTGCTTAAAATTTTCTTTTTGAGGCTGGAAGAGGGGACGACCATGGGATTTACAGATTATTCCATAGTCAAGTCAAAAATGAGGTCTCTTTCCTGTGGAAAAGAAGCAACAAATGCCAGTAAAAACGAAACATATTTAATAGTCACTTGTTTCACAGACAAACACAGTAAAAAAACACTTTAAAGCAATTTGCACAACCCACAAAGTAAAATAATCACAATTTCCCCACAGAAAAAAATGTTTTTCACTTACTTTAAATGCCTTTTAAACTGACAGGAAAAAAGAGCATTCCCATTTAAAAGTACAGTACAACCTCACAACAGTCCATTAAAGTAAAATATCCTAGATTTAAAATAACTATCCTGAAAGGAAGAGTTTTAATAATTAACAAAAAATATTGAATAGAAGTTTCTTCCCCTAAAGGGCATTTATCTGCCCAGCAAAGGAACAGTTTAAGCTGACCATTGATCCTCAGAAGCCTCAGAGGAGTGTACTCTTTGGTGGCAGTAAAGATCTGAAGGGGTGACACCCAGACTTGGCTTTTAGTCAGCAAAGTTTGAGCTGCCAGACAGTTTGGGCATATGGAAGGTGCCCTAAAGGTTTGGAAGCTGGCCAGCTATTATATCCTTTGCAGTATATAACCTCATTTAGCTAAAGCTACTGCAGCAGTGATCAGTATGATAAATGTATTTTAAAACGTAAAAGAATCTTAACTAACATACTCAAACTCATAACATATCACAAGATAAGTTGGAAAATATTTCATTACATTTTGGTTGAAAATCAAGCCCTAGTGAAGACATTAGAATAAACCACAAACCATTTTCTGTTTAATTTTTTTGATTAAAGGGGATATCATCACTCTTGTTTCAGTGGTGTAGGAAAAAAAACATTTGACAGTAGCCCACACTGATGGATAAAAGAGTGCTTAAAATATATAAGGTACACCCTACACTGATTACATTACAGTGACCATGAAACAGTGGCAAACCACTCTGCAGTCAAGCCATGATAAAGGACAAATTATTATTCCAGGGATAAAAATTCAAAGGGGGGGGGGTATTCCGGAGGTGATTCTCTGTCACCGCTGCTCTTTTGTTTTGCCCTTTACCGATTAAGCTGTCTGCTTAAAAGATTAGGTATTAACTACAATTTGGCTCCCAGAAAACAACAAAGTATAAAGACTTATCATCTTTTTGTAGATGATTTAAAACTGTATAGTTCATCAGATGTGGGACTTAAAGCACAACTGCAAGTTATCAAAACTTTTTCAGATGATATAAGAATTTCATTTGGCATTGATAAATGTGCAGAAGCAAACTTTAAAGGAGGAAAACTGCAGCACTAAGAAAACATCAGTTTGGGACAAGAATGTGATATAAAAGAACTTGACCAAGAGGGAGTGTATAAATATTTGGAAGTTGATGAAGGATCAACAATAAAATATGAACAAATGCAAATAAAACTTAGTAAGGAATATTTTAGAAGACTTAAATTAATACTGAAAACAGTGTGGACATCTAGGAACAAAGTCCAAGCTATAAACGGATTTGTTGTTCTTGTCATAACTTACAGTTTTGGAGTGATTGACTAGTCCCAAAAAGTGTCTGATAGGTTGGACAGGAAAACAAGAAGGATGCTTCATGCTCATCAGATAATTTATAAAAATCAGTGCATACCAAGATTATATATTCTCCATTCTGAAGGAGGTATGGGCCTCCTCGAAATTGATTACATGTATAGATTTGTAATCGTGGGACTGCATACATATCTGCTGACCTCACAAGACCCAAGTGTTGTGAAAGTTTTGAAACCTGAGGAGAATAAGTTAAGATGACTTTCCTACTTAGTTTAGCAGAGGCATATTGGTGTCAGGCAGGAATGGAAATCAAACCAAAAGTAGATAAACCTCAGACATCAACTGAATGTGCCGAAAAAACAAAAGAAAGAATATAAGGTGAAGGATCAGATGAGAAGGCAAGAAATGTTGAAAATGCATAAATATAGTTGCAAGTGTAGAAAACTCTTGGAATGGACCTCATGGTGATCAATACTGAGTGCATTAATGGTTCAGGAAAGGTGAATTTAAACCAAGAGATGAAAGGTTAATATTGGCAGCCCAAGAGAGTGGACTGCAAACGTTAGTTTACAAAGTCCATTGAACATGTGGGAGAAGCAGACAAATTTAGGTTTTGTAAAACAGAATTGGAAACAGTTGCTCATCTTGTTGCTGGTTGTGATATACTAATGGCAGAAAGACTGTAGACTGAAAGGCATAATAATGTGGCAAGACTGTTGCACTGGGGATTGTGCAAACATTATGGTACTGATGTGGCTGAAAAGCACTGGAAACATGAGCCACAAAGCATTATAGAAAATGATGAAGTTTATATCACATGGGATCACCCATTACCAACAGTTCAAAAAATGGATGCTAGAAAACCAGATATAGTAGTCTATGAAAAGAAGACAAAAGTAGCATTGATCACTGAAATTGCTACACCCAGTGACTACAGTGTCTTATGTACACAGAGACACAAAATTATAAAATACCAGGATTTGCAGGCAGAAATTAGGTCAATGTGGAAGAATACAGAGAGAGTTCCAGTAGCAGTAGGAGCAACAATTTACAATCGTTACCGATACATGCAACTCCCTACGAATTGCCAGAGTTATTACTGGGCACATTGCAGGTGCTGTGAAGAGCACTTCTGGCTAACATCAAAAATTGAAACAATACTAATTTCATTAACTTTAGTCATATTTTGACTTAGAAATGGGGTCCGCTCCCATCACAGTATTAGAAACCCAAAAGACTTGGAGAAATTAAAATGTGTAGGATTCATTAAGTTGTACTTGAATATACAGCATGCAGTATCAGGCACTGCCAGTAACTGATTTACAAGGAGCACTTTATCCTTTAGGCATCCTATTTTCTTCTAAGCAGAAATGCTTTGCTACAGCAGAAGTAACATAGAAATAGCTATATCCATTTCTAACAAAGATAACAAAAACAGTATGTTCACCATACTTTATGCAACAAAATATAAAAGCATGCAGATAATGTACGAGCCTGTATGGAAATTGTACTTGAGAATAATTTCATTACTTTTGAAGGGCACCTTTTTAAACAAAGGCAAGGTGTTGCAATGGGTGCTTGCTGTGCTCCAGTGTTTGCTAATATTGTATTGGCACAATGGGAAGATTTGTGTGTGTTCAATTCTGAATTCAGGACTTCATGGGTACTGTATGGGCGGTACCTGGATGATATTGTCCTGTTCTGGAAGGGGAGTGAATACGACCTGAATAGGTTTTTCACTTTCATTAATGAAACTACTTTCTTAAGATTTCCCATGAACAAAGATCTTGATTTAGTCAATTACTTGGATGTTACCATCACGAAAGATTATGAAAGAGAATGTTTCACTTCCCAACTGTATAGTAAACGAACTTATTCAAATTCTTTATTACACTTCACGAGCTGGCACCCATTGCACCAAAAGAAGGCACTGGTAAAAGGCCAACATGTAAGATTAGCCAGGATGGTGTCTGAACCTGATGATTTTAAAACTGAATGTGACATTATGAAGGATATGTTAGAGAAGAGAGGGTACCCTGAGATATTTATAAATGACATAGGAAGTGATGTAATGCATATTGTAGTGATTGGTCAAGGGGTATTATTTAAACTTTGTTTTTTTTAAACAGGTTGTATTCTGAAGAAGTCATTTTACCTGACGAAAGAGCTAAATAAAAGACTGACTGAACTACATTGGTGTCATTGCTGCCTGGTGGAGTGTTTGCCTTGGGATTACTAGTTTTTCAGTGAACTTTCTTTAGTTTGTACTTGAATATACAACATGCAGTGTCAGGCACTGCCAGTAACTGATTTACAAGGAGCACTTTACCCTTTTAGGTATGCTATTTTCTTCTAAGCAGAAATGCTTTGCTACAGCAGAAGTAACAGAAATAGCTATATCCATTGCTAACAAAAATAACAAAAACAGTATGTTCACAATACTTTATGCAACAAAATATAAAAGCATGCAGATAATGTATGCCATGCCAAATATCTATCGATAACTCTTCTGTATCTCAAGAAAGTATCTCCAGGATTGCCTTCTCTTCAGTTTGGTGAAGGTCCATATGGTGAGATGAAAGAGTTTACTGTTGCCTTTAATAAACCCAGTATTTTCTTTGGTTCATAATTCTGCTCATTGTTGTATTTATTAGGGCTCCAGAGACAAATTGTTTTCTTTTTTAAATATGACTTTTCTAACTAGAATTAGATGTGATGACTAATATATATTCTTTGTTGGCTAAAACTGAGATAATGTGTAAATGTGATACTAACGTCCCATAATTTTGTATTGGCTATATTAGCCTTGATAACATTAAATATTATGACTTTCAATTCGAATACACTTTTACATTTTCCAAAATAAGATACAAGAAGTTGTATTCACATGGACTTTGATGAAAGCCACACCTTACCAATTGTAAGAGCTTTGAAAATGTCACAACCCTGATAATGTGAAGCTGATCTTATTCTGTACATTCCTTCTTCTGTTATTAGGTACAGTATCATCACCAGAATGTAAAAGTATTGTTGTGGTGGCTTTTAACTCCCACAGCTTGAGGAACACAGAAGTTAGAAGTGGGTATAGTTCATTGGGTGTTTGTGTGATGAGCTGGGGTGAATACCCATGTGTCTTAATGTTTCCTTTTTAGCTGTGTTCGTGAAACGTTATGCTCATTATATATTTCCAGTGTAATGTATTTTTGTGTTTTCTTAGTTAATTGTGATTCAGCTAAATGTCATGACTGTCTCAATTAGGTGCATGTCATGCTGAGACTTGATAAGCTGTGTTGCTACAGCTTACCTATTTATTTTCCACTAGTCATGGTTTATTCTTCTGACTTGTGGTAGCCACATGCTTTTCATTTATTGTAGTAGCATGATGTTAACTGGGATCCTTAATGCTGCCATGAATCACTTTATCCTACATATTGTACAGAGATGCTGGATTGTCAGGATATTCATTTACTTGCATATTTCCTCTGGGTCCAAAGAAGACATAGGTCCACTTTAGTTATCCCTTATTGGATCCATCATTGGGTGTAAGGCCTCTATTGGCATATGACTCTCTAACCATCTATACCAACTTGAAAGAAGTCCGAGATTCCTTACCAAAGTATAATAGGCCTAGGTAACCCGAGTTATTTTGCATGACTTAAAGCTCTCTCCCTATGCTGTCTCATGTGCGCATATTGGAAGAGCTCTGATTTAACTTTCCAAGCCATGAAACACCCTACATTTTTATCTCCTTTAGCTGAGTGTAACCAGTAGTGCAATTAACACACCCTCTAGAGACCAAAATCTTTACAGACACCTTAACAATGCCTATTAGGTACAATAGGTGTTTAACACACTGCATCCTCTATCTTTGGAACTCCTTTTGCTCATCAGACAGAGCAGTTCACTAGCACCCTTCAATATCAGAATCTGCAAGTGGATGGGAGACCAAAAATGTATACCTGGTGTATGTTGATATAGTCTGCTTACTACATAGAAGTGAGTCTTGTTACTTTTGGGTGATGAGGCTAAGCTTCTTGGTGGTCACTCAGGCTACACACTTAGTATCTAGCTATGCATCTTTAATAAAGTAGTCAGTTAAGATAATACTTATATTTTCTTGTGGCTGTTTGGGTGGGTCTCCTGGCAGTTGTAATAAAGGTTATATTGACACTTGCTTGAATACCGACCCTGATTTCTCGTCCACTAAGATTACATTAGTTTCTGAACTTGTCACCAGTTTTAGATACTTTGTATGTGCATATCTTTCTGGATACGATCATAGCAGAAACTGTCGTAATACTGTATCTGAAGTAGGGACTTCATTTGTCAGCAACCTTTGGGATACGGATCCGATCTCGGATCCAAGCCGGCAACTTCTATCATAGCATAGATCCAAGCTCCAAGCTCCTCCCCTTACCCATAATCCCCTGCCTACCCTGACTGACCCCAGATCTAGTTTGCCGCTCTTCAAGCAACAGCTAGATTCTAGAGCTGTTGGCGTTTTTTGTGAGAAAAAAGTTTTCTTTCTTCTTTTCTGAATGAGTGATTGTGTGTGCGTGGTAGGTTTACCCTTAACACTAAACTACTTATTATTTTTAGCTTCTCAGCTTAAATTTTAATTTAGAATTTTCCTCCCTCCCCCGCTGGTCGTAGCGTGTGTGTGTGACTTGAGTGTAGGGGCCTAGTGAGTGTGCTTTACTTTAGTAATGTCGGAGGCCCCTAAAGCCATTTTTTTGAAATGCACCGTGTGGTCACAAGCTTTCACCAGCTGATGGCCATACACGGTGCGTTAGGTGCCTTGGTGTCGAACACCTCTCTTCGGGTTGCGCGATTTGCGCGGCGTTCAACCCCAGGGCACTTAAGGATCGGAGGTCGAAGCTGGTTCTGGCGGGCCTTTTACCCCCAGACTCTGCTTCGGCCTCCGGTACTTCGGTGACCGCTACCCCCCCCCAGGTAGCGGTCACTCCTGCCTCCCTTCCTCCGACCGGGACTCAACCTCCCGCTTCGGCTCCAGAGGATAGGGAGTCCAGGAAAGAGAAGCGGAGGGAGAAGCACCTTAAGCGGCGGGCCGAGGACTCATCGGCCCCGCCCGCCAAGAGGGCTTCTCCATCCAGGTCTTCTCGGTCTCCTCCTCCTCGGATCTGATCTCCTTGTTTCTCCCCAGGACCCGAGGAGGAGGTGACCCGGTCCCCGTCGAGGTCATCGAGGCAGCACTCCAGGTCTGCCTCGGTGGCCTCTTCGAGGTCCACCTTTAGCATGTCAGATGCGGACATGGACCGGATGATGAGGAGATTGATCCAGGCCCAGATGCAGATGGGAGTGCTCTTGCCTCCCCCCCCCTCCGGGGGGGAGCGCGACCCCTTTTTTCGCCCCTATTGCTCCTTCTCCGACCCGCATTCTGGGGTCGGAGCGCTCGGAGCCGAGCCACGTTGGATCCGGGGGTGGGTCGGAGCCGACCGTGCTGGGCATGTCGGCTCCGACGGCTCCCTCGAGTTTGTCGGATCCGACCTCTCGGAGCCGTGGGCCGAGCTTCGGATCCGAGGGATTTGGTATGCTTTCGGCTCTGTCCCGGTCGGAGCACACTGGTCCCTTGGATCCGACATTCTCGGCGCCGGGTCCGATCCCCGCTTCGGATCCGAGTGGGAGTCGGGTCTCGGATCCATCAGAGAGCGGCTCCCCCTCGGCTTTCGCTGCGGTGGAGAGGGCACTGTCGAGTGCTTCCAGGCCTCCGGTCCTGGCTTCGGCTCCCTCCAGCACTCCTTCTCATCTGGTCCTAGCTCCCTTAATCCGGCCCTCGGGGCAGCCTGCCTCAGCGCCTCTAGGAGTTCCAGTGGAACAAGATACAGCCTGTGAGGACTCCTTGGACAGCCCCCCCGAGGAGATTCCTCACAAGGCAAAGTGCAAGAGGAGGCACATAGACTCCCCTGAGAGTCTCACCGAAGATACGGACTTAGATGAAGGGGAAGGCTCCCCTAGGTCACCCCCCGAGGATGTCTCCTTCGGAGACATCATGGAAATGCTCAAAATCAGGGGTGGGTGGTCTGTCCCCAAGGCTTCCTCTGATGAGGCTATATTCCTTGAGGCGTTTGAGGCAGGACCATCTACCTCTTGGGTGTCCCCTCCACCCGACCCCTCGGTGGATCTCATATCTACTAGGGCTTGGAAGGAACCGGACACCGTAGAGCCAATCCCCAAGCGCCCAGACAAAATTTTGAGCCCCCCTGCAGAGAGATCACACTGGAGCAGAGGTCCCTCTGTGGATGCCATGTTGGTGGCTGCAGCCACCAAGAAAGCGTTCATCCTCCGAGCAAGGAGTCTCGAGCGATGGACCATCTTGGGAAGCGGGACTTCAGTTCAGCGACCTTCTCTATGAGGGCCTTGAACTACATGGCACACGTTATTCGGATGCAGCAGGATCTAATTAAGGAATACGCTGCTTCCCCCCCAGGGTCCATGTCGGCAGGAGACAAGGATCTGTACTCCTCCCGAATGGCCACCCCCCGCTCTATTTCTAACACCTTTATGCGGCTGTTGTCTCATGCTACAGAGGGAGCCGCTAGAGCAGGCGGAGTCGGGCTTGTCATGAGGAGACAGGCCTGGCTCCGTCACTGTGACTTCTCGGAACCCTTTAAGGCGTCATTCGCGAATGCCCCTTTTGATGGTTCTGCACTGTTCGGCAAAACCATTCGCAACACTCTTGTCCAGAGCGAGAAAGACGGGAAGACCTTGTCTGCCGTCGGAGTCCACTTCTTTGTGCCCCAGAGGTCTTTTTCCAAGAACCAAAAGGGTCAGAAGAAGATGTGGTTCCGAAAATCGCATAAATCCCAATCTGCTCAGGACAACCAGTCCTCTCGTGGCAGAGGAGGATAGGGAGGATGCCGCCCCTGAGGCAGAGGGGGTCCCAGGAATTTTGGGTCCAGAGAACCATTCTCTGAGAGGCCCACGCAGAACCCCTGAGGGGTTACCTGGCTGCTCCACTCTGGAGGCAGTCGGGGGGCATTTTTCGAGGCACCTAGCAATGTGGGAGTCCATAACAACGGATCACTGGGTGCTTTGTATTATATCCAGAGGTTACCAAATTCCCCTTATCGTAACCCCCAGAATCAGAGGCCTCCCCGACGTACCACCCAGTCAGAGGGAGGCGGCTGCTGCAGAAATTCAGCAGCTTCTGCAAAAAAGAGCCATCCAGCCCATCCCCCCAGATCAAATCGGATCAGGGTTCTACTCCAGGTTCTTTCTGGTGCCAAAAAAGACGGGGGACTTGAGGTCCATCCTCGACCTCTCTCTTCTAAACCTGGCAGTACCCAAAGAAAAGTTCCGAATGGTCACGTTGCAATCCGTCCTCCCCTTATTGCGGGAGGACGACTGGATGTGCTCCATAGACCTCAAGGATGCGTACTATCATATTCTAGTGGACAGGCGTTCCAGGAGGTTTCTCCGCTTCCGGCTGGGAGCCAGTCACTTTCAATTCAGGGCCCTCCCCTTCGGCCTCACCTCAGCCCCCCCAGGGTGTTCACCAAAGTCCTAGCGATAATAGCGGCCCACCTGAGACTCCAGGGAATTCAGGTCTTTCCATACCTGGACGACTGGCTCCTTACGGCCTCAACAAGGCATCTACTTTGTTCATGCAGGGATTATTTCCTCAGTCTGGCTCCACTATTAGGATTAACCATCAACATGACCAAATCCTCTCTGATCCCTACACAGGTGTTGGATTTTATAGGGGCGAGACTGGATTCCAGACAGATGCTTGTGTTCTTGACTCCAGATCGGCTTCGGAACCTGATGTTGCACGTGCAGGCCATCCTTCAGCTGCAAACTCCTTCGGCGGAATCGGTCCTGAGGGCCTTAGGATCTATGGCAGCTGCAATCCCTCTGCTGCCATTGGCCCGGTTGAACATGAGGGTCCTGCAGTGGACCCTCCAGGTACAATGGTCCCTGTCTCGCAACACCCTGTCTCATCCCATTTCCTTAAGCAAGGTTTGCAGAAGGTCGCTCATGTGGTGGCTCCACTCTCCCAATCTCACACGGGACGTCCCTTCTCACTACCACCGCCAGTTGACACAGTGACCACGGACGTTTCTCGCCTGGGGTGGGGGGGGCATTTTTCAGGCAGGACAGTCCAAGGCACGTGGAACGACGTAGAGACCTCTTTGCATATCAACGTCCTAGAGATGAGGGCGGTGCTTTTGACTTTGCAGGCACTACACAACCCTCTTCCGGTAGGGACAATTGCAGTACAGACAGACAACATGTCAGTCGTCTGGTACATCAACAAACAGGGGGGAACCAGGTCTTACCCTCTTTGCCGCGAGGCCATGAGAGTGTGGGAATGGGCGATTTCCACAAACCTCTTTCTCATAGCAACGCACATTCCGGGATGGTCCAACATTCTAGCGGACAGGCTCATTCGTACTATCCTGACTCCTTACGAATGGTCTCTCAACCCTCGAGTTGCAGAGCAAGTATTTGCCCGATGGGGGCAACCTTGTTGCGATCTTTTTGCCTCTCCTTCAAACACCAAATGCAACGATTACTTCGCTCTGATCCCCCCTCCGGGGGAGTCCCCGAGAGACTCTCTAGTTCATGCTTGGCCTCCCGGTCTGCTTTATGCTTACCCTCCTCTTCCCCTGATGTTGAAATTATTGCAGAAAGCCAGGCAGTTGGGGAGCAAGATGATCCTCATTGCCCCATTCTGGCCTCGTCAAACGTGGTTCCCTTACCTATGGTCTCACCTAGTGTATCCACCATGGATTCTGGATCCCCTCCCGGATCTCATTTCTCACCCTCTCGATCTTCCGACTCCGAACCCGGTCAACCTCAAGCTGACGGCTTGGTTGCTCCAGTTCCACTCCTCATAAGGACTCCCGGGATCTCATCACCTGTCAAAGCCATTCTTGTAGCAGCTCACAAGCCTTCCACCAGGAAGGTTTATCGGAGTAAGTGGAAACGCTTCACCATTTGGGCAGAACACCGTCGTTTAGACCCTTTTACAGCCCCGATAGCGTCGGTTCTAGATTTTCTAGCCTCTCTCTTTCACCAGGGGGCTAGTTCTTCCACAGTCAAGGTACAACTTGCAGCAATCTCATACTATCACGTGGGGCAAGAGTCTGGCCCTCTTATCACTTCCAAACTGTGTAAGACCTTCCTCAAGGGTGCCTTCCTCCTTAGGCCTCCAGTCAAAGAGGTGGTACCTCCATGGGATTTATCCTTAGTCTTGCAGGCTTTGACTGGTCCCCCTTTCGAACCGGCGGCCACGGTTGATCTCAAATTTCTCTCTTGGAAGACAGCCTTTTTGGTGGCCATACCTTCAGCCAAAAGAGTGTCGGAATTGCAAGCTCTTTTTGTCAAACCACCATATTTGGTCTTTCACCCGGATAGGGTTTACCTCAGGATCAATCCGTCCTTTCTACCTAAGGTATCTTCAGAAGCGAACATCAATCAATCTATCAATCTTCCAGTGTTTTTCCCCAACTTTCAAAACAAAGGAGAGTACAAGCTGCATTCCTTAGACGTACACAGACAACTACGTTTTTATATTCATAGAACTGCTGATCATTGGCAATCTGATCAGTTGTTTATCTCCTTTGCCAAAAGTAATTTCGGAAAGCCAGTTTCTAAAGTTTCTCTCTCTCGATGGATCTTGAGTTGTATTCTTTTAGCATATCAGAGCTCAGGAAGGCCTGCACCTCAAGGAGTCCATGCTCATTCTACTAGGGCCGTTGCCACATCTGCGGCCTTTCAAGCTAGGGTTCCACTGGATGACATTTGTTCCGCAGCCACGTGGGCTTCATCTCACACTTTTATCAGCCACTATAAAATAGATGTTGTCTCCCGAGGTAGGGTGTCCTTTGGCTCTGTGGTGCTCCGGAATATCCTTCCATGAAGGCCACCCAAGATTTAGGTAGCTGGGGACTCTGTCCCAAAGGTTGCTGACAAATGAAGTCCCTACTTCAGATTAAGAAATTATGTACTCACCATAACATTCCATCTGAGTAGGTATCTTCATTTGTCTGCAACCACCCCCCCCTCCTTCCCCCTGACCAAAATGATCGTTCTTGTGGTTATTAGCATATGTTCCCTTTGGGACACTTTTATCAGCTGTGCTATGGGGCAAACTTGATCTGAGGTCAGTCAGGGTAGGCAGGGGATTATGGGTAAGGGGAGGAGCTAGGAGCTCGGATCTATGCTATGATAGAAGTTGCCGGCTCTGATCCGAGATCGGATCTGTATCCCAAAGGTTGCAGACAAATGAAGATACCTACTCCGATGGAACGTTATGGTGAGTACATAACTTCTTATTTTCTTTGCCAGAAAAACTTATAAAATTGCTTTAGCCACTTGATCTTCTGAAGTTCTTGTTTTTTTTTTTTTTACTTTTCCATTTGAGGCCTTTCATCAAACAGTATAAGGTGGCACTTTGACATTTATTGAATAATATATCAATGTAGATTAGAATGAAACAGATACACACAGTATTTCCTTCAATAAAAGCTTCTGAACAGCTGATTAACTGGCCTTAACAGCTATACTTTCATAAGTAATTCGCTGTGATTTGAGTGCTGTTCAAGGCTATGATTGTTAGCCATTGTTATAGAGTATTTATTTCATGATATTATAAAATACAGTTTCAAATCAAACAGTGTACCATCATATAATAAAAAAGAATCTGTTCATATCTCCAGGATGCCCCAAATGTGTTGGATGGGAGAAAAACGCCAAAGGAAACATGGGTCCAAGGATGGTAAATCTCAGTCAGTGTATGGATCCTAAAAGGTATTTGCACTTTTGTTTGCAACTGTTTTGACCTTTGGTTTAGTAGGGTACAAAGATCTTTTTATGACTATTTCCTTTCTTATGACATAAATATTTTATGTCAACATAATTTGGAGCAGTATGCTAACACTCACTTTCATGAGATTATCATAAAATTTTGCTAAAAGTGCATATAAACACATGAAAAATAAATTACTATTCTAAAATATTCATATAATTTAACCCCAAGGTTTTTCATTAGCTTTAAAATCATTGCAGTATCTATCATTGCTTGCTGTCTTATCTTTAAGATTAACTGTTACAAAACAGTGTTAGTTTGGTCAGTAATCATTGCATTTACATATATTTGTCACAAATGTTTAGTTAATAACTTATGCTTACAATGACTTTGGATAACACATTCTAAAACTGTGTGTCACATATTTCTTCTACTCATTATTTCACAGATACAAGTTTTGACTTCCAAAGCAGATTTATTGTATCTTCTTGTCTGTAAGTTAAATGTTAAATTTGTGTTTCACAAAAATAGGTTTCAGTTATTTCTTTCATATGGAAAAGGCAATTGTCTGTGTATCGTTTGCTCAAGTAACTGTTACAAAATCTGGAGAATGTACTGCATTTCATCTGTTTTCCTGGAATATGCACTGCACTTCATCTGTTTTTCTTCCTTATTTCTCCATAATTGAGTTATTACCTTATTTTTCTTTTCCTTGTCTCTCTTTGAGATATTACTTTTTTTTCCGAAAGTTCAATAAACACTTTGTAAATGATTCAAGAGAGTTTACAAACTTTAGCCAAAGGCAGACATTCTGTGAAAGAAATAAGGGATTAAAATTTTGGGAAGAAATGGTTAATAGAACTGTTTACGCTGAATGGGATGGGCTCCATTTAAACCACAAAGGAAATAGGCTTATTTTAGGAATATTATCTAAGAGTATGAAATACGTCTTTAGGATGAAACACAGGAAAGGACCTCCAAGGGCAAGTTGCATAAATTTCTTGATTTATTTGTGTGCAGTGCTGGAAGTCTAAATTTGCAGCATCAGGAGCAAGAACATTAAAAGTATTTTATGACATTGTTTTAGTGCCTGAAACATGATTTTCTGAATTAAATAAACCCCCTTGATACCAAACTGTGTCGGTTATCATAACTATAGAAGGAGTAAAAAAGGTTGTAGAGTCTTAGTGTATGTACTCCGTGGTCATAATTCAATATTAATGCAAAATGGTAATGATTATGAAGTAATAACTGTAAATAAAGTAAAAAGATTATCACACAAGATTGTTCTGTTTTATAGGCCAACTAATCATTCATCTGTAGAGTTAGGGAAGCATTTAAGATGGTGCAGTGATATGGACACCTCCATAGATACATCATGTTCACCTTGCATTATTCAGAGAGGACACTAGCATGGTGCTGCATGATTGTCTAGCATGTAGATGTGTGATGCTGTGAAGGACTGCCTCCACAGCTGAATGGAATGCTAATGGGGCACTGTGGGAGAAGGGCATATGCTAATTAGCTATGTGCTCTTTCCCCCAGAGCTATGTCCATGCTGTGTGCTCTTTCCCCCAGAGCTATGTCCAGGAAACCATCTACATGTTGAGAAATTCAAGAAATCATTCAGAGGTGTAGATCACACCACATTGCAGTGTTGAACACAGCCATGATTGACATGCAAATTAGCTGATAATGAAGTTTTCCTCACTGCAGCTAACATGTCTTTGGAATGCAAAATACATTATGGGACATTTAATGTGATCCATATTGCTAATGCTTGGCCCTTTAATAAATTCCTGTATGATTTTTTTTTTGTAATTGACTGTATACTTTTTAATGGATAGTTAAGACATCATTGCAGGGGACCTGTGTGGCTGAAAACAGATTGGGAAAAGAGTGTTTTACTAAAGTCCAAAAAAAAAAAAAAGAAGCCATAGTTAGAACCAGATGAAGGTAAATCTTTATTCACCATATCTGTATTTATTCACATTGCTGTTTTTTTTTTCTAGCTTTAGTAAATAACAGGGTCAGTATCAACTAGTTAGAACGACAGCTGGTAATAAAATACTTCATGTAGTCTGGGAAAATGCCATAAAATTCCAGAATTTGGATTGTCTAACTATTGAGAAAATATACAATTTTGCAGAATCTGGCTACTATTTAACTAATCAGACTCTTCGTTTCATTGGTTTGTACTTGGAATCTTTCCTAACTCTGTTTATAGTCATGGTAGTGACCAGAAATTATACTTAACCATTATGGGTCTAAGTTCCAGAATTTCAGATCATAAAAATGTAATTTCATTTAAAACCATAAATTAGTGTCCATGATAGTGTTAGCATCTAGGAAGAGAGTAGATTCATTGCTCATAAATGTTGAGTCTAGTGATATCTTTTTACTCAGTTACATTTTAGGTGACCTAATGCCACTAATGAAAGAAGGTTTACGAGCTCTTAATGTAAAAGGACTTTACATTACTGGGTTTTTGGATTCCTCTTTTGTATATAATGTAACAGTGATGCTACCTTTTGATAACTCTCAAAACGTCAACCGCTCCAAATATCTATGAATTTAATAACATAACATTTGTTTTTTTCTTTTATTAGCTCACAGACCATCAAGCCCTGCTTCCAGTACCCTGTAGACCTATTTATTCCTCCACAAGGTTACAGCTGGCTGACCTGTTCATTCCTGGATCTGGCAACAGCCCTATAACCCATTCATTGATTCCTGAAGGAGGTAGGTGCCTTTTAGCCAATTCATCCCCTTAGGAACTGAAAGGTAATTACCAAGAGTTGGCTGTCATTCATGTGAGACTCCCAACACCTCCAACTGATCTAATCCTCCCCTTGTGGCTCTGATGTTTGCTGTAAGTACTTCCTAGGAAGATAAATACATGCATGAGTTCACACATGCTAATGCACCTAGCTAATTGTCCTGCACAAGCTGTCACACCAGCTCATGATGATGCATGCCGCACACCTCATGGCCCTGTACATGTCAGTGCTGCAGTAGGCTAGAGCACCTCTTTCCCACTAGGGTGAGTGAACTAGAATTGGCTGCTTACTGCAACCCCCCCCCCCTAGTCAGCTCTTCCAGCTTCCTATACTACTAATTGAGCACAGGCTGCCTAGGGTATTGACAACATTTATCCTCCTGTACCACACAGTCAGAACATTTTTGAAGACTATAATGTGTTTCAGCTATTTAATTAATTTGTCCTAACATTGGGGGCTAGAAGTTTTTCTACAACTCAGTTTTCTCCTGAACTTTCTTCTTCTTAATAATTTATTTTACATATTTGTAAATGTGATTTTATGTTGATAATTGTATTGTGTTACCCCATATCTTTACTTTCGTTTCCACTCCTGTGTCTGTAAATAGATTCTCCACACCTTGCACTATCAATGAACCAGTCCATCATCACTTAATCTGATGATTATCTCTTGCTATCAAGTTTTAAAAGGCTTTCTTACTATTTGTATTTATAATTAACTATTACATTTCATCCAACTTTTTTCAGACTATCTCATCTTTTTATTTGTTAAATGTTTGTGTTTTTCATTTTTCTCTGTCATTATTGTTGCCCATTTATATTCCCTAATCTTTATTTTCTCAAACATTATCTTAATTTTAATTAGTACCACTTATTAATAATGTTGTTGAGTTATAGCTTTCTTCAGTGTATTCCTATAAATTTGTTAGTGTATTACTTGAACCTGCTTTCAATATTTCTGATATGACTTTAATGCCATGGAGAAATTAATACTGACCTTGGGATGACCTTCATTTCAGGACCAACTTCATACTTGACGGTTAAGTCAGCCATCCAAGTTCTTTTTTCTTTTTCTTTTTCTTTTATACATACAGGAAATGAGATGATGATTTTTTTAATGAATTACAATACAGATCTCATTAGAGAACTGAGAAAGGAAATTGAGGACTTCCATGCTAGATTTCTGTCACAAGCAAAAAACTGTAAAACAGATATTGATGCTGTGGTTGACAGATTAGACAGATGTAAGTAGACTGTAAAGACTAAAAACATTTTTAAAAAATCTGGTTATGAGATGTGAACAAATTATGTAACAAAAAAGTGAACAGTAATTTTCATCACACCAATAGTAAGATTAATAATAAAAATTGCTTGCAGCTTCTTACTAATGATATGCTATTCAGTGAGATTTATTTTTAAGAAAAGCAACACCAGTTATAAGTGCAACCAAAGCAGGAATGGATGAGACAGTCAGAAAGGTTAAAGTAAAGATAAGTTTCCAATTTTCAGCAATGTCTGTGGAGACAAGGTAACCCAACACATCACAACAGTAGGAAGAAATATGGCAACAAAATAGCTGGAGCAGTCCCTATTAGAACCTGTACACGTATCAGAAATGTATAATGGAAATGGATGTGGAGTGACAGCTGGAAGAAAGGTTCATTAACATTAGAAACAAACCTGACAATCAGAAGTCGGATAGAGGTTATTCTCTCAGGAACAAAAGGTAATGGACAATAAATACGAGCATGTTTTGAATTTAACTGGCATTTTTAAGAAAAGATTTAGCATTTATTCCAAAGAAATAGGCTGATATGGTGAATAAGCTGACTTCATTAAAATTGTTCATTAGACTTTGCAATTTGAAACTTTTGTTTAAAGATCACCCAGAAGTGACTGCTAATAATAGTTTAGTTAAGAAAAGTGAATTTTGTCCCATCATAAATAACATTTTAACAGTTTTCGAGAGCACTTATGTGTAGTAGGCTTAGACGCTATTAAAAAAAACAATAAGTGTAAGAAAGCATATTTTTACATTTTGTCTAATTCAGAAATGCCACTGGTTTAAGTAGTCATAAAAAAGGTGATTATATGCTTATTATACAGTGACCCCCCATTAATATTCCAAAATGTGCTCGCTGAATGGCCAGCGTGCCCGTTGTAAATCCCACAATATACCAATGGAAAAAGGTCCGGTCACCTGAACTTTTTTTCCGTTGGTATAAAGTGTCCAAAACTTTTTTTTTTAATAAATAAAAAAAAAAATGGAGCAACGGAGACTTTCTTTTCTACGTTGCTTCCATTTCAAAGCATTGATATACTGGGTATTCGTAGGAATGCAAGTCCCATACGCATGCGCAGTACATCAACACAAGGAAGCAGTATACCACCACTGGCAGAAGAACAGTAATGCGCTGTTATACAAAGACATTATTTAAGAAAAGTAAGTATTTTTTTTCTTAAATAATGTCATTGTATAGTAGTAATAACTGACACCGTGGTTGTGATATATTGAAATTTACCCACGGTTGGCTTTATTTAATCACGCCAACCATGGGTAAATCTTCAATATACCACACCACGTCGTCGGTTATTGCTTAATGAAAACATATAAATGTGTGGCTGTTGTCATAATGAATAATACAGACTCCAAAATATGTATTAAGTAACATATAATTAAGAACACTAATACTTTTGTTGAAGTGGACAAATTTGACATGGTAAAAGCATTTAAAATGATGTATATAGTTTAGCCCACCTGTGTTGTGGCAGTTTATTAAAGAAAATGTATTTGTTTTCTTTATTACAAAACTTTCCAGGACTGCATCCTCCTTTGGAATCCCTAACATGGATGTGAATGCTATTTTTTCACCCTTTTACACTGATAGGTCACAATTCAGGACACAAAATGGGAACTTGTATGCTTTTAAAGTAAGAAGGGAAACTGGTGTTTAAGTTCTTTTGTAAAAGATCTGTTTGATTCTTTATCTAAAGTGATGAATACTAAATTAATGATGAAATGTTTCTTGTTGCAATGGATGTCATATCTCTTTGTTCAGTTATGAACAAACATGATTTAGGTATTAATGCAACAGAGAAATGGTTGACAAATATTTAAAGTTTTGACAAAGATAGAGAACATTTTATTTCATTTTGAGGACACATTTTATGTTTCACAAAGTTTTATACAGGCAGATATTATGCATAGCTATGGGGACTGGTAACCCCCCCCCCCCTTGCGCTGTGCCAATATTGTTATGGCTGTATGAGAACACAGAGCAGTTTTAATTGCATTATATATTCATAATATCATTTTTTATTGTCATTATATAGATGGTTTGCTTTTAGTCTGAAAAGGCACACCATATGAATTGGATGATTTTTTTTTATTGTATCTGAATGTATTTTGTTCCTTTTTAAAATTTAAATGGAATGAACAGAAGAAAAAGTTTCAGTATTCATATAAAGATGGTGGTAAATTGTTTGGTATCTTAGATAAAAATATAACATCATAAAAATTGCACTTATTATAGCTTCTAGATTACACTTATTAGAGCTTCTAGATTAACAATACACAACAGAGTTTATGATTAAATCAAGAACTAATGCATTAAGATGTGTTTAGTAAGGGGTTATCCTAAACTAATGGTGGAAAATATGATAACCAAGTTGTATAATATAAGGAGGAACACAGTAGCACAGCTTAGGTGGGATAAAGGGGGCAGCAGCTCCAGGAGTAAAGTACTAGGGGGCACAATCAGCAGAACTGAAGTGCTTAGCACTCTATGTCATAAACTGTAGCAGCTGCTTTCTACGTTGTAAAGAAAACAAATCAGGGTACCAGCAGATATAAGACTTTTATTCACGCAACCATTTAACCGTTTTTATTCAGAACTGATTAATCTTAAAGGGATAATCCCAGTGTTGAAAATTTGATGCAAATTGAAGCTAGCCAAAGTAGAACCTACTTTAATCATGTCACTTACATTCCCCAGCTACAGTGTCATTTTACTTTTCAGAAAACTATAAAGCATCAGTTCAAGTGTTGTTTTAGTTCCCAAAATGAACCAAGCTTTGGTTTTGTGTTCATCTTAGATTCCTGTCATTTTACACAAAAAGAGTTTTTTTAGATTGCCAGTTTTTGCATATTAATTCATGTGTATGTCTATTCATGTTTCCAACTTTTAGATATGTTATATTAATAACTACATTCACAGGAATGGTGAGCTGTTTTTGCTGTCAATAAAGCTTATAACCATGCCACTGTGTTTAAAAGTTGTTCCCTTTATCACAAAACAGATTAGTCTAAAAGCAGCTGGTATAACTCAAAAGTAGTAGAAACATTTTTCTAAAAACAAATACTAATCATACCTCTCAGCTGTCCAAATGTTTTGCCTCGTATTTTCACACTGCTCCAGATAAATGTGGTTTTCTGGTAAATCATTGAAGATAGAAGCCATGGAAAAATAACAAAAGACACTCAAGTTTCAGATTTCAAAGCCTTCAGAAATAGCATGCTACTACAACTCCAGTTAGTTTAGCAACTTTATAAGTTTGTAAGAGCAGTATTTAAATCCGTTACTGATTTTATGCCTTGCTCTAAGAGGTTGAAAGCTTTGTTACTAATTGTTTTCATTTAACATTTCATAGCAGATTTAACTCTGCATTCTGCGCTCAGTATTTGCTCTAATATAAACTTTCTCCTGGTTTGGTTTTATACAGCCTGCTTTAGTTTTATTTATTGGTTTCTTTTAATACATTAATTTGCAACTGTGGTCTGATTTTTTTGATTAAAAAAATATTTAAAACAATGCCATTTTAAATTAACGTGAAGCTCCATTCTTGATACTGTCCCTGCAATGTTCAGCCCATTGAGTTTTTTCCTGGAAATATTATAAATGTATGGCATATGTTCTTAATTAATATAACTCTAACCATAAGGCATTTTCATTGCATTTCAGGGAACCAAATGAAAGCACTAGACATGCTGAGCACAAGTCTTTTAGCTATGCTTCCAGCATACAATTGCTGTCTGGCTTTGCAAACTAAAATCCATACCTCTCAACTGTCCAGATTTTTGCTTCATATTTTTGGTCTGTTTCTCATAAAATTGTGTTTTTCTGGCAAATCACTGGCAAATCATTGAGGATTGAAGTCAGAAAATAATGGCAGACGTGATTTCAGAATTCATATCCTTCAGAAAATTCACGCTAAAACAAAACCTGTTATTCTATCAGGTTTCATGGCTTGTAAGAGCATTATTTAAAAAGTGTCCATATTTTTGGCCCTCTGCCCCCCCCCCCCCATTATTTTTGGCTTTGTCCAGATTTCTTGCTCTAAGAGGTTGAAAGGTATTCTGATCTTAATGACAGTACACGCATTTTGCAGCTATACCAGAGTACACAGTTAGGCTGAATGAGCTGTTCCATTAGAGTACTGTAGACACAAATGTCCATATGTTTTGACTGCTGCCCAACCAATTATTTTGTTGATTTGTCTAGACGTGCTGAGCACAGATCTTTTGGGTCTATATCATATGAGCGAATCGCACAAATTGCGAACACTCATAATATCGAATGTACCGGACCTCGAACTTCCTATTGTGAGGGGCTGCGCCTCCCACACACGACCACTAAATATATATTCCAACTTTTTTGATCACACTACAATGAGGAAAGAGCAAATGATCTCAGAAAAAGCACTTTGAGGTTTGGTAATTTCGATATTATGAGCATTCGCAATTTGTGCGATTCGCTCATATGATATAGACCCGATCTTTTAGCTATTCTTCCTGCCTATATCTGATGTATGTTGGGGACACTTTTCATTCACTACAATGTATGTCCCCACATTTCAAGCTATATGAATTGTGAAATAAATGTATTATCTTAGTGTTGTACTTTCTGTTGAACAACTTACAATGTCTTATTAACAGCACAAGCTGTCCAAGTGCTATTGGCCAACAATGTGGAATACATTCTAAGGGATCTAAGCTGACTTTGATGGCTATAACGGGTGTAAAACATTCAGTTGTTTGTATGCTTGATACGCTTATAGCACAAACATTATGGCTTATTTGCCTCTTATGCCTTATGTGAATGAAAATGATTACTGGAGCTAATTGAGTCATGGGCAGCATTTATGTGCCTAATGCTGATAACTACCTTTTTCTGTATGAATGTGTGTGTGTGTGTGTGTGTGTGTGTGTGTGTGTGTGTGTGTGTGTGTGTGTGTGTGTGTGTGTGTGTTTGTATGTTGGGGGAGTAACTGTTGGGGGGAACACTAGAAGCCAGGGTCACCTTTTGCTTGCTACAAAGCTCTTGCAGTTTGTACACTTGTATCTTGAGCTTTTTGACAAAAGCAAGTTAGTTCCTCATATTTTATAGTGAACCATGCAGTTGTTTGTTATGACATTTAGTAAACCTTATATGGTAAGGAAAGGTGAAGTAAAGGCTTTATGTTGATGAAAAAGTATCCGTCTCTGGCATTGTGCACTTGGACAGGTTGTGATTCAGTATTTTTTATATGCCAAGGCACCAGAGAGTTCATGAATTGCTCCTTACATCAGTGTGGTATTAGTACCCCAAAAATTGTGATTTTTGTCCATAACTTTATTAATAATTTGGACTGGGGGGATTACCTGGTACTCCATGGTATCAAATGGAAGTCTACACAGTGCTGAAAAAAAATTTGTACTGACAGTTGGTGACTAACTAGCACTGCATACCAGATATTTATATTTATTTGTCCATTTATTATGCAAATATTCATACCATTCACAGTTATACAAATATCTAAGAAACTTAGTGGCATCTACAAAACCAGTTTGCAGCCAAATAAAGAATCACACCTACATGAACAAAAGTCACACTGATTGTTGTAGTCTCTTTGCTGTGGTTACAAGTACATTAGTAGTGGTTTGCATAATTGTTTGTATTACTTACACAATTTGGCTGTACATACTAATTCTGTTAACATATCCCTTCTAACAACACTACTTCTCTATAAGTAGTTACATTCCTAGCTGCAACTCTCACCACACAAGGATTACTAACTATGCACTACTTTGCCTAAATGATTCTCCCTACTTAATTTCCTAACTAATGTTATGTTCCTCCACATCTAACTAATGTTATGTTCCTCCACATATACAAGTTCAACCATATATTTGTCTATATTCAAGTGTTTAAAGTTTTGTTCTATTTGATACAATGCATATATTTTTGTTTTTACATTTTTATCCTGTAAATGTGTTAACACTCATTTTTTTGTCAATTTTGTCTATAATTTCTCTTACTTGATGTGATAATTTTGTATGTAAGCTTAGGCTGGAGCTTTTCTCCCCAGGCCTCCACTGAAAATGGGTACTGTCCCAGTCGGACCATCCAGGTAAACAAATGTAAAATAAATAAATAAAATAATTATAATTAACTTTATAAATTGTCTAATTACTCATTCAATATAAAAGTGTCAAGTCTGGCAGACATATTAATTCCACTATTTTGAAGAGGTGTGAGTGCTGAATAAATTTCATATTTTAACTTTTGTGTAACTTTTATCATTTTTGAGATGTAAAGTTTGTACAGCTAGATTGCAAAACTGCATTCTCTGAACTTTATTTTAGACAATGGTTGTCCATGGAGAACTATACAGGTGTCAGGAGGTGTGAAATTCCACTCAGACCAGATGTGAAAGAGTTAAGAGAAAGTTACCTTCATGGGAAGCAGTAATAGAGACAGAATTTACCTGAATTACAGAACAGAATGTATAAAGTCTAAACACTTCAGTTATTGCAACTGAACAGATAAACCAGGATTACATCATGGTTGTATAAAAAAACATTTTTATATATATGAAACCAAGAAAAATCAATTTTCTGTTTGAGGCTTTCTACAACAGGTGTGAGTTAATGAAGATGCTGTTGAGTAGCAGGAATTGGCCACAGCACCCAAACAATTACACAGCTCTTTTCAGCAAGTGCTGTGAGATCCTTGGCATCTGTCTGAGCTAACACCAGCTTTGGCAGGTGGCACCTCAGTTTATCATCTCATCTGAAGGCTGGCATATTCGGGAGTGTAGCACCAATGTGTGCTGTATTAGTAACGGGAAATTAATCCACGTACCTTGAGTGTAGAACCAGTAACTTTTACATGAAAGATGTGCCTGGAGAACATACAGAGGGTTTTTAAAGGAAAGGTGGTAGTACGTTTGAGCAATATCTACAAGGGAAAGTATAGGATCTTTCCAAACAGGGAAGAAATGCTCCATGGATGAGGTCATGGATGCAAGTGGTTGACATGATGTTGCTTCAGATAGCAAGCATATCTAGGCACTCATGACAGCACACAGTGAAGATTTGTGTGACCTAGCATATCTCAAAATACAGTCACTGCTGTTTCACTTCAACATAATTGACTTAAAGTGGTTAGAGCAGAAGAGCAGGAAGCCATCCCAATATCGAATTCACTTTATTGTTGCAATATGTAATTCACTTCAGCCATCCCGATATCGAATTCACTTTATTTTTGCAATATGTAATTCACTTCAGCCATCCCGATATCGAATTCACTTTATTGTTGCAATATGTAATTCACTTCAGCCATCCCAATATCGAATTCACTTTATTGTTGCAATATGTAATTCACTTCAGCCATCCCGATATCGAATTCACTTTATTGTTGCAATATGTAATTCACTTCAGCCATCCCGATATCGAATTCACTTTATTGTTGCAATATGTAATTCACTTCAGCCATCCCGATATTTAATTAACTTTATTGTTGCAATTAACTTTACTGGGGTAAAACTCACATGTCACTTAAAGGCATCCCTGTGGCAGACACCCTAGAAATGTAGAGGGGCAAGATGTGCTGAAGACTGTCGACTGACACACTAAAGTGTGGTCTTGTCATTTTGTCAAAATCGGACAAGTGGTTTATAAATGGATGTATACTGGGTCCAGGTGACTATTGAGCAGTGGCGACTGGTGACTTCAAATCAAAGGGGGGCTGCAGCTGGGTGGGGACAATTGGAATGGGGTGTGGCCACCTAGAAAGGGGTGGAGCTATGCTACAAAATGCAAAAACTGGGACTTTAATGTAATATGCTGCCATGGGTGCCACTGCCAAACAGTCATTATGAGAGTCCAATCAAGACAAAATGAAGTGTAGAAGAACAAAATATTTCAATGCATTGGCTACATGACAGCTTACTTAATATCTAGATGGAAACAAAAAGGTTGCAAGGCATGAAAAAAATATACATTTTTTAAATACATTACTGGAATGCCAGTTAAAATCAAGTATAAAAAACAAGCAGCACTCAACTCAAACCACTTCTCCTACCACTGCAGTTTAATTATAATTTATATTCAGCTTTATAAAAGTACCAAGTGACATGCTGAAAGTAGCAATCTCTGTGATACCCCCACTTGTAAAAATATTTCTTATCAAAAAAAGACCTGCTGCCTGACAACTATCTACTTGCTTCATGGGGAAAACATGACCAAAGTAAAAAATGAGCAGCAAACAAGCTTATGATAAATTGCTTAAAGGATTACTGCACAGGTTATGGACCACACATGATAGATTGGCATTCTGTTTAGTTTACGTGTAAAGCCTGCAAAGATGACTGCAAGTCTTCAACAAAGGTAACAAGCTTCTTAAAATACTGTAATCCTGTCCTTTATTACAAATACTGTCATATGCATTTCAGTACCTAAGGCTTATACGCTATCTAGTTATGTAAATAGTCTCTGCATGGCAACAACAAAAAGGCTTTCAATGTTGATAATTCTTTAACAGTATGCCTATTAAAGCTTACTTGCATCTTACAGTCTCAGACAAGCTTACCTGATGTTCATTAATCATTGCTACTTAAACACAGAACTACAGGCATTGCAACAACATGCATTTTCTGAATAAGAAGAAGCATAAATCAACAGTATAAAAATATGACAGAAACCCAGAATGTTCTGCAAAATCAAGGACAGATGAAAAGCCACTGTAGTACTTGTGTCTACCTTGGATGGCGGGATACTCTGCACACTTACACTGCATAAATCCTCCTTGCCTTGCTTGGACACACCCAGAGTCACTACGTCGGGTGCAACAAGTATGTCACAATTTGAAATTTCTCTGGCTGGTGGTGATGGTCCTGATACATTGATCATACCTCTCAGCCTCAGAGCAAGAAATATGGACAAAGGCATAATAAACAGAAGTGGGACAAAGGCCCCAAAATAAGGACAATTTTTAAATATTGCTCTTATGATCTTAGAAAGATAATAGAATAGTATGTCTTGCATTAGTATGAATTTTCTGAAGGGTATGAATTCTGAAACTCAATGTCTGTCATTATTTAGTGACTTCATTCCTAAATGATTTGCTAGAAAACCACAAATTTTATGAGGAACAAACCAAAAATAAGAAGCAAAATTCTGTTCATTCTGCAAAAAATCTGGACAGTTGAGAGGTATAGTTCAGCCAGGGCTGTCCAAGTTTGCTGCCCTTCCCCCCTCACAAAATCATGGCGGAATGGGGCCACCCCCCTGCAGCCATTCCAATGTCCCATTACTTTGCTATTTCACCCCATTTACCATAAACAGTATAATGTGCATACTGCTTTACTTATAAGATGATTTGGATTTCATTTAAAAGTTTTATTTTACATTTTACAGCACAAACACTAACACTAATGTACATCTGCTAAACAAAGCAATGCAGTCTCACAATGAAAATAGACTTAGCATTAAAACTTCTCTGCCCTTGAAACTCACATTCATTGAAACAGCATTGAAACCCACATTCAAAGAAAATACATCTTGCCAGTGGCAGATAAACATTAACTTTGGGCTGTTTTCAAATCATAGGCCCCTTGCACAGGAAACATATATGTGTTCTTTGATATACCTTCCTGATTGCATTAATTTTTATTCCTTGTATAATACAGTGCAGTTGTTACAGGGCTTTTGTTTTGAACATTTTTTTCCAGTAAACAATGAAACAAAATGCATGCACCATTAATGACAAACCTGCCCAATTCATAACGTTTCCATCATAAAAGTCTACTCATACTTCTACAATCCACCAGTATTAGTAAATATGCACAGTCTCTGCAGAAGTAAAAGTCACCTAAATAATTCCATATTAGAGATCTGTAACTAAATGAAGAGGTTGCTGCCAGCAAACAACTTTACATTTCATTGTTTCATCTACAAATAAAGTGCCTGTTGCCCTTGAGGAATACATTGCTTATGTTACAATAAAAAAATAAGCTAGCAATATTGCAATATGTTAAGGATGGCAAACTGATAGCAGGTTAATCCGTTACTAGGTATCTCCACCAAAGAGAACATTCTCAGGACTGCAGCATCTACCCCCTTTAAAAGTACAACATAGTACAGTATCAGCAATGCATCTATATACTGTGGCAAGTACACTACCTGTTGTGCTATTAACAATGCAAGCAGATTTAGCATAAGCAGCACTAAACTTCTCTTCAAGCTCTCAGCTCCTTGTAAAATCCACTCAACACTCAACTGTATCTGTCAACTTTGAAGCACAAGAAATTTGGAAAAAGCCAAAATTTATTGGGGGAGAGGGGGACGGGACAAAACCCAAAAACTAGGGACATATTTTAAACATTGCTTGTATAATCTTGGAAAGTTGCTAGAATAAAATGCTGCATTACCATCATGAATTTCACTGCCAAACCTTGAACCCAGGACCCTGTGTACTACAGTCAGAACAACATACCACTATACCAAATCGGCTGTTACTTGAAAGACAGACTGAAACTTAAATGGCTGGCGTTTAGTGAATTCAGTTCTCACAACAGCTCTCAACCTCTTAGCACAAAACATTTAGACAAAGACAATATTGGGGGAATACAGCCCCCAAACATATTCAGTGAATTCAGTTCTCACCATAGCTGTCAACCTCTTAGCACAAAAAACCTGGACAAAACCACTATACAGCCCCAGAAATAGGGACAATTTTCAAATGCTGATCATATAAACAGAAAATTGCTAGAATAAAAGGTTTTGTGTTACCATGTACTTTCTGAAGAATATGTGAAATTCAAATGCCTGTCATTATTTAGTGAATTCAAAATCCTGAAAACCACAGACATTATAAGGAACAGAACAAAATTTCACAAGTGGTGGTGGGTAGGGAAGCTAAGTTGTAGCTACCTGCATCTCAAGGCTCAGGGTTTGAGTCTAGTTCCTGATTTCTCTTTAGCCACCAGCTATATGTAACTGGGGCATTATACACACACACACACACACACACACACACACACATTCATGGTGGGTAGCTTAGTGCCTACAGAATGGCACTATGTGACTCAGCATTTTTCACTGTGATATCATACAGCAAACTCTCTGTTCCCCTTTCTTGTATATTTCTACATAATTTACAATGGCCAGTCTGCTATGATGCTCTGACATGTAGGCATTTCAGTTCTAAAAAGATTTTGTGGTAAAAGTGAAAAAAAAACTACTGTAGAATCAGAAAACCACTGATGTAAAGACTATATAAAGAGAAAACATAATGCACTGGCCACTACAGTTTGCCAGTTTTTGTGTCCATTTGCAGTTATTTATCTATGATTACAACTTATTCAGCAGTATTGTACAGACAGCAGTAATGTACGTCTCTTCACTATCCAAACGTACTCATAAGACTAATATGCAACGTACTGCCTGAAATGCACGGTCTTATTGTTTGTACAAGACTACTTTGAACTCATATCTTTCTGTTGTGCAATTCATTTCTAATTTTCTCTCTGAATCAGGAATTTTACACTGGGGATGATATGCATAGAAAAAAAAAATCACTGCCGAGGACTGACACCAGAAGATCATTCATTGATATAAGTTTTTATCAGCAACAGAGAGTAATGTCAATTAAATCATCATGATAACTAGTTAGCACATTGTCTGAGGCATTTTATGTTCAAATTATTGTATTATCAAAACATATAAGATCACTGAGACATTCCCCAGCATACAGAAGGTATTCATATCCTTATTCATATCTTTAGGGACTATGGTTCACAGTGTAGATTGAGAAACTTTTGCTAGACCCAGGGGGGGATACTTCATTGATCTTAAGAAATAATATAATAATCATGATTACAGTCAGTGACTGTGAAAGCTGATAGCTCTGGGCTGGTGGAATTTTCTAGCACTATGTCAACTAAAGTGTATAGACTTGTCTTATTGTTTTTAATGAAGAGCATAAGCCATATTTAAAATGAAGTATGTCATGGATGTCCAGACTGCTGTCAGAGATCCAAATGTTTGTTGCAAAGAATGGAATTTAAGACTTTAACTACAGCATCCTAGTATGGCAGTTCATTAAGGACATAACTGAAAATCTTTGAAGCCTACTTAAGCAAATATGGTTTAATTAATATTTAGTGAGATGTGTTCGCCACACCATCAGATACAAGTATGCTTTTTTTAGTGGAAATGGGATTTGGATAGTAACTTATATAAATGCATGGAAAAAGTATATGTTTTCATAGAGAGATAGGTTGAGAGAGGGACAGAGAGAGAAACAGTGTTAGAAGGGTATGCAGCATAGTGAAAAGAATGTGTAAATAGTAAAACATGTGCAAGGCATAATGGACTGATTATATCATATATGCAACCATACTTTATCTGTTTATTTATCTGTCTGTTTACCTATTTATCTATTTATTCATCAGTACAAATATCCATCCATCTTTACAGAGCTGTAACTAGGGGGTGGGTAAGGGGGCAGCTACCCTGGTGGAAGTGGTTAGGCAGTGCGATTGTCAGGTGCCAGTAATACAGAAATATAGTACTGGCATTGCCTTATGAAGCCATGAAGATAATGTGGCTTCATACCTGAATACCAACAGTGTATTTGCAGTCATTTCTGAAATGCTGAAGTGCTCATTGTGTGACAGTTTAACTGCAACAAGCTGCTCAATACAGATGAACAGAAGAGCTCTTTTATATTCTGAATTAGGCATTTCTTTCTTTCTTTCTTTATTCATTTTTTTGCTCCTCAACTTTGAGTCAAGGGGGCAGCAGTTTAGGGAATAGATAAGGTTGCCTAGCATCAGTTCTGAATCCATCCATCCGTCCATACATAATGCTCAACATATCTAGAGATGGGCCCTATCCTGTCAAAAAATAGTATAAAGCAGGAATCATTTTGGTAAATGACTCAAGTTCATCTCTCAGATACACACATGCTCACTCACTCACTCTACCATATAGGGAGAGTTTTGAACATAAGCACTTTACCTGTTTGAATTTCTGACCACAGCACATGGCAATACAGTATTTATTTACAGACTGAGTCTGATATCCTTTATCTAGACACAGTGCATATTTCATTTTTCACTGCTACGTTCGAGTACTGCAAAAAAAAAAAATTACATTGACATCTGTTCTGTACAGAGTCCGGCACCTACCTCAGTTTAATAACTTTTTTTACTTCACTTGTAGTGACTATGTCCATCTTGAGCGTCTTCTTTCTTCCTCTCTCTCTGTGACTCTGAGCTACTCGTAAGCAAGCCAACAAGGCAAAGGCCGGAAGCAAGCCAAAAAACAACAAAGAAAAGGGAATTTTCTTCAACTGAACTGTCTAACTTTAGTTTCACCAATGATAGTCCGACTCCATAGCAGTAGCACAAGTAAGTAAGGTGCTTAGTTAGTGTGCTACAGGCTACTACTGATTGTTTCTCGCTCTCTTTTTGAGAAGAGAGCGAGAACCAATCAGTAGCAATCCAGCCGTCCACGTCACCATAAGTGACTGCAGACGTGGCGGTCTGAACCCCCTTCTACTTACTGTGCGATTAAAAACCGCATAGATATATGGGCATCACACTGATGCCTTCTCTCATATCTGGACTTGCCTGTAAAGTAGTCTAGAGACTGACAGAAACGGTCGTTTGCTAAATAAAATAAATAAATAAAAACGGAACTTGATGAGCATGCGCAGTTTGAGTTCCGGGAATTTGCTAGTCGGTTGGACTCAACAAACAAAATATTTTACATGTTTTTTTTTTTTGTTTTTTTTTTCAAATACAAATGTGAATCTTTTTGCTGGGAGGGCTGCAGTCTGATGGCATGAGCCGCCACTGCTATTGAGGATAGCATTATTACAAAAAAAAAATCAGTGCTAGGCATAAGGTGCCATACTAGCTGATGAAGCATAGAACAATTACTTTTCATGATCTGTCTCTCTCTCTCACACATTACAGCATAGCTGTACTGTCTCAAGTACAGTTATTAAAGGAACGTGACTTTGTATAATCACAGTAATACAGTCAAAAGTCAGATGGTGGTACCCTTGTGATTAACATCCCCCTGTAATAGAGTGAGGATTCTATAACACATGGTCTCATAACAGTGGCGGATCCAGGATTTTGCAAAAGGGGGGGGGGTGCAGTCTGGAAAGTCGATGAGTGAGGTGAGAAAGCAGAACACCAGGGAAGGGAAAGTGAAAAGATCACCTTAACAAGTTCTATCCGCATGTGTGAAAACACTGCAACATACAATCAGTTGGAACTCAGTGGGAGTGGACTTAGCATAATGGTTAAGGTCTTCACCTCATAGACGCAAAGTACTGGGTTTGATTCAGACCTCTGCTTATTAGCTAGACTTAAAATTACCCTTCAGGGCAGTTAGCCTAATATTCTCCTACGATCCAAAGAACCTGGTGTGGCTGTGTTAGTGGAGGTACAAAACTTCTGTCCAGCACAAAGCATATTTACAGACATTACCAGTTGTTTTAAAACATACCTGGAAGATGTGTTTGGTTGCCCATGCCAACTCAGTTATTTTCTAACGCAAAACAGTGTAAGAAACTTCTCTGTGTGGAACATTTTCAATCCATATATATATATATATATATCTAGTTAATCACTGTATATTAAACTAGATATATATGGATTGAAAATCTTCCACACAGAGAAGTTTCTGACACTGTTTTGTTTTTGGACCCATTATACTTGTTTAGTGGGTTGTTTGAGACTTTGGGGAATACCCATGGAGATTACTTGAGTTATTTTCTAAAGCAATCCTGACATATGCATTGTGGTATCCTAGCAGAGAGTCCCAGTGAAGGTGATATAACCCCAACAGTACCCTTAGCAAAGTAAATAATGATTTATGTGAAACCAACAAAGTTAATTTAAGTAAATCATTTTATGTGCCCAAGTGAAGTTCAGTTAATTAAAAAGAGCATAGCAAGTTAAGGAACTACATATTATGAAAAAAGTCCTAAAAACTAAGTAAGTTAAGTTATATGCAAAGTATGAGAACAAATCTAACTACCGTAGCATTTCACAAAGGACAGTAACACAAAATCTACTTTAATGTCTGATCAGCCTAATATGCAAAGCCATGGAAAGACTTATTAGGAAACAGGAAACCTCCAAACACTGATCCCATTTCAGTTTGGATTTGTCAAGGGCAGATCATGCTTACTCAGTTTGGTGGACTTTTTTGAAAAGGTTACCAAAGCAACGGAAGAAGGTAAAAGGGTACACACTGCATGCCTCAACCTGGTCAAAGCTTTTGACACAGTCCCCCACTCAGGCATTGTAGAAAAGCTAAATAAACTGGGAGTCACATCCTATTACACACTGGATTACCACCTGGCTCACAGATAGGATGCAAGAAAACAAAATAGGGAAGGTTACCTCCACAAAGGGATGGGTCACCAGTAGAGTCCCCTAGGGTTCTGTGCTGGGACCTTTCCTGTTGAGCATCTATGTCTCTGAAGTAAAACTCAATACCAAAGGGCTCTGGCTGACTAAGATTGCACATGGCTGCAAGTTAGGAGCAGTCACTGAATCCCCAAATTACATAGCCATCCTGCAGGAAGGATTATCCCAACAAAATAACTGGTGCCAGAATCATGGACCAAAAATAAATGTCAATAAATGCATTGTTGTATTCTTTGGGAAGTCATCTACCTCAGGGAAGAACCACAATGACATTAAGACCCTATGAATAGGCTTGTTTGGATTTGGGAAGTTATCTGGACAGTGACCTAAATTTTAACCAATGTGTCTACTGAGGTAAAAAAGTCCTTCTATATAGCACAGCTTATAAAAAAGGGGTTATGTCTTCCAGTAGGATGCAGATGATCTTTGTAGCCAGTGATTCACTGCCTCTGTACCCAGGAAGAGTAGGACAAAAGGGGGAGGGACTATATCACTTGCTCCCTAGTTAACAACCTGTGCTTCATCACAATATACTGCTTGCATCTCATTACTGAGCCTGTATGTACAGCAATCAATAACTACTGCTAAGTAGGGCTTCTCCGTTATGCATTCTAGAGAAGCCATGACAATACTGCAAGACATGCAGATGGTGTATGTATCCTGCCAGCCACTGAAGTATACCATCCACTAATTAGTAATGCAGAAGTCCTATATGTTTGAATCCTATATGTCCATAATCCCGCTACCACTTAAACAGTAAAAACAGCAGGTGTAATAAATATTACTGTGATCTCTGGGCAACTTCTGTTTGATTAGATGCATGGGCACTGGAGGGAGTGGGTGGGGAAGATAGGAGTGAGTGGTCAATGCCGACACACCTTTCCTAGAGGGAAGAAGGTAGCCTAGGCTTCCTGGAATAGCCGCATGAAGTGCCTGCTGAGCTCTATGCTGTAAGAAGTATACTTCTTAAGTTGAGGTTTGACCATGCATGGAAGAGAGCATGCATTTTCTTAATGCAGGAAATGCAGAGCTTGCAAATATACGCTTTGTTGTGGGAGGTGGGGCACACTCCCCAGCAGAAGTTTGATGCAATACTAGTGTGTTTTGGCTCTTCACTAGTCTCCGGTATGGGTCAGACTGAGCCAAGAGAAGGCTATAGTGGATACAGCAGATCCAGTGAATTCACAGAGGAGCAGGTGGCAGCTGAATATCAGCTGCGGGGAGAAAGGAAATAAACATTCCACTGAACAGCATGTCATTTATCGGTGACTGTGCTGGCCACTGGAACTTTACACAAACTAACTGGATATATTACTAGGGTTTTGAAAGCATTTATAAGCCAGATCCTACAAAGTTTCTCAAGAGTCTACTGTCAAATGCAGTGATGAGTAGTCACATGCCTTGGATGCAGGCTGAGTGGACACCTGTGATGAGTGAATTCCACACTATATGCTATGTGCCAGGTAAACTGGGTACAATGGATGCCACAGACACTGAGATCCAGAAACCTTTCACTGATGATGTGACTGCCTGTGCAAATTTATTCCTTAAGTTATCAGGTGATGTCACTACACAGATGTGTGTGCTATCAGTCCCAAAAAATTGTGATGCCAACAGTTGGCACTCTTGTGCCAATTACCAGACCATTGAAGGTGGTCAAGGATCATGAGTGCACTCAGAACAGTGGGAATTTGTGGGAATAGGGATATGTACAGCAATCACACAGTATGTATATTTGTAACAAAGGTGTGGGTAACAGCCTCCAACATCGTGCCAGCTATCCTTCAGAACCATACTGTCATCACAGACACCACAGTAGGTGTTATACAAGCATGCACAGAGGAGTGGACATTAACATAAGTGAACGTGTATTAGCTCACCTATAAAAGAGGCTGTATTGTCTAGGCAGCTGTGGGGGAACACTACAGCATACATCCACAAACTCTGTCAGGCATTTAGAGTACATGTATACTGTACAATCTTGTGTGCAGACTTGCATCCCACCTCCACAAGATGATCCTACATGACTGCAAGGCTCACAGGATGATAGTCTACTACCTCCATCACCAACTATACTGAAATAGCCATCATCAGCATCATATATATGTAGTTAATGTACTTTAAGCAATACTCCATGACAAACATATCTAAGTAAGCCATAACATTCCCTCCATGGTGCACCCACATCCATGCCCCAGTGATTCCAAAAACGGAGTCTTGTTTTACTAAGAGTAACAAACAGACATTATCCATCAATTCTTGTCATTGCTGTGAGGACCCTCTACTATCCCACAGCAGACCAAGGTCCTGGACCTCCTCCTTAGCATTGTGCTTAATGACATTAAATTCTAGAATGGCTGTACTCCAGCTTCCATACCCACCAATGACATTTACATCCAAGACCACCTCAACCCACCTGTACTGCCTCAGCTCTTGATTGCCATCTTGACCCATAAGAAGGGTGACATCTGTGTAGTGAATATTAAGTCACCTCATCCTCCTGCATGATAAAATTCATATTTGTTTTCTAGCCATTCACTGAAACACAGGTGACAAGACATAAAGTAATTGTTATAATGGCTAACTTCTTCCACACACAGCCAAACAAATATGCAGGCCAATAAGAAAAGCAGGCCTAAGAAATATACATGGTAGTAAATGAAATGCTTAGCCACATTCTTTCAATTTATTTATGTAATAAAATCTGCTATCCATACTCACAGACTGGACCTATTTTAGCTACAGCCCCATTAATACAGCAGAATCACAGCAAGAAATGGAGTTAAAGTTAAGGCTGATAGATAATGTGAAAATTACCAAACTGTGTTATGGGAAATCAAATCTGAAAATATTCACATGTATAAAGTAACCAAATCGTGTGCAGCCTCATAAAAAATTTTTTACTTACAGTCATGGAAAATGCAACTCTCACTCACAGAACTGCTAGTTAAAATTCCGCGCCCAAGTGCGGAATGTGTTTACATCTGCGTTGGCACATGCGTGTGCGATGTTTGGTCTTCCTTAAAGGAGAATACTCTGGCACTGCGGATGTAAACACGTTCCGCACTCGCGAGTGGAGAGATTTTATTTTTTAAAAGCTGCTTATTTTTTTCTGCCTTCAGGATGTGTGGGGTAACCAAAAGGGGGAGGCATGCGCCCCTGCGCCAAAGCCTAAATCTGCCACTGCATAACAAGCATTATGTTGAAAAGAGAATTTTTATCCAAACGTAATGATTGGTAATACTGTATTAAGGAATGTTGGTAATGCGGAATGCACTATCATTATATTATAGAGGAAGGTTTCCAATGTGTGCTATGTATATTCATTAATGGCAGTGACATAGGGTTTTCGCATGTCCCACTTTATGCAGGGAAGTCCTATCTTGGCAGTTGTGTCCTGTGAATGACCATCAAAAGTAGCAAATGTCCAGAGAATTTTAGGACAAAAATGTTAAGTTTCCTTTAGTAGTTGCATAAAAGCATTATTTTGTTTTGAAATACCTAAATATTACATGAAATGTCATAAATCAAATTCTGCATAAATGAGCTTTATTTTAAAAATAAACTGAGCTCAATCCCTTGCACTAGTTGTAGGTATGGTCTGTCCTGCAAAATCTCACATTTTCTTAAAAATCCCACTTTGGGTACTTTGAAGAGCTGGTAACCCAACAGTGACACAGTGTATAATTGCGACAGCACACATAGAAGAACGCTATGTATTTATCTTATGTTGATATGCCATTGAGGACAGTCATCAAGCATTGCAAACTGTTAGAGTGACAAAAAGCCTATTCAGTATCATTCAGTTTATTTCTTTACAGTTAATTACTGTGGACCCAGACAGCTATGCATACAGTTGCAAAATAGAAAGAGAAAGAAACGTGCTGAAGAACATACCGCACAATGCAATAACTCAGCAGGATCAGCATATATACTAGGAAAGGCACTTGACTACAAGACAGAAGTCAGCATAAAATAAGTATAAAATTAAATGACTAGATTAGTGTGTCTACTAAGATTGGAACTTTGCACCACTTGTGCTTCCACAGAACCAAAAGCAGTCAGGTCGTAAAATCAGGAAACTTGGCTAGTATTCAGAAATCAGCACAAAATAAATCATGAAATGAAATGAAATGAACAAAATTCTGTTTACTAATGTTTAGCTTTGCATTACTCGTATGCTTTCTTGCAAGGCAGAAGTAAATCAGGTCATAAAATGCCTGAAATCCTACTTTTATCTGAAGATAAAAAGCACAGGCAAAAGTAATGAATGACTTAGTGAGGTACTAATGAATGACCCTTAGCATAAATAGGCTATTCAACAAAAGAAAAAAAAATCCTCTCCAAAATCAAGTAGGAACAGACAAAACAGTGCAAAATGACACTCACCAGTCTAAACAAACAAATTAGAGAGCTGGTCCAATCTGCCAAAACAAACTATGAGGCAAAGATAACCTTTCAGGTGAAAGATAACCACAAGACTTTTTTAACAATGTTTGCAACCTCAGGGGAAACGCACATCAGTGTGCCGAGTTATCATGAATGGTAACACACTCATCCAGAAACTATAGCAAACCTCCTGGCTGACAAGTTCAGTTCACACTTATCCCCATATCACCTCCTATCACACTCAAAAAAAATACCCGCCATCATCCCCTTACTGGTCAGTAGGAGAGAACAAGTCCTTACTACGCTCGCTAAAGCCAAAAACACAGCTTTCCATGAGTCCTGACAACATTCCAGTCTGAATCTTAAATAGCTTAAAACAAAATTTCTTAGGGCCATTAGAAACCTTCTTTAACCACAGCCTCCAGACAGGCTTTGTCCTGGAGGAATGAAGGACTGCAACACTCATCCTTCTATACAAGAGGGGGCCCATTAAATGACCAAGGTAACTACAGACCCATAAGCTTGACCAGTCTTATCTGCAAGGCCATGGAGAGATTTATCATGGACCTAATTAATAACAACATAGGAAATCTTCAAACACTGGGCCAGGCCCAATTTGGCTGTGTTGAAGGAAGATCTTTCCTGCTCAATCTGGTGGACTTCTTAGAGAAAGTCACCAGGACCATGGATGAGGGTAAAATGATGCACATTGCTTATCCAGACCTGGCCAAAGGTTTCAATACAATCTCCCACCCTGGGATCATAGATAAACTTACTGAGTTAGGCATAACCCCCTACATCATCAGGTGGATAGCAAACAGGCTCACTGACAGGACACATGTTGTCCAGATAGGTTAATCCACTTCTGCTAACAAACCTGTTATTATCAGTATCCCACAAGGGTCAGTGTTGGGACCCCTCCTGTTTGGTATATACTTCTCTGAAGTGAAGGTCAGTGTTGGGGACCTCTGGCTTACCAAGTTCACCAATGACTGTAAGCTGGGAGCAATCATCAAACCCCCAAACAATGTTGACAGCCTACAAATTGCTCTAAAAATGACAAATGACTAGTGCCAAAACCATGGTCTGAGACTTTTTGTTGTTGTTGTTGTGTCTTTCGGCTTTTCCCGGTTAGGGGTCGCCACAGCGGAACTCCAGCCCGGTAATGATTGGTAGTTGATTTTTACGTGCAGAGTTACCAGCCCTGACGCACAACCTTCAACGAAGGTACGCCCATTCACGCATGTCTCCACGCAGAAGACGCTCTAGCTGAGAATCAAACCTTACTTTGAGGCGATAATGCTACCGCAGCACCACCACCACGATAAAACCATGGTCTGATACTAATTGCTAAAAAATGTGAAATAATACAATTTAGTAAATCAGATATCCCTGCAAATTGTAATATTGATAGCACACCCCAAAAGTAAGCCCAGTTGTGAGGAACCTAGGAGCACAGATAGACAGTAACCTAAGCTTTGACCACTAGGTGGCTATGGTAGTGAAGAAATCCTTCTGTGTGACTCAACTTATAAGTAAAGGTATAGCATCAAGGACAAAGGAAGTCATGGTGCCATTGTATTTGGCCCTCAACAGGCCCAAAATCAAATAGAATGCATCCTTCTGCATGTAACTAACCAGGTACTTACACCAACTTGAGTGGCCCCAGAAATTTCTCGCTAAAAAAATGCAAAGTGTATGACACATGTCTTATGCAAACTTACTATAGACACCATCCCTTTACTCCATCTCATATTGTTTATTGAGAAGGGACTTATACCTGACCTACAAGGCATTCTCTGATCCAGTCCTGATGAAAATGGTAAACTTTTGCAAGAAAAATTGTACGAGGGTTAAGCATTCCATGGACCATAACCTTATTTGTGACTCTAACAGAACTTGCTGGAGAGACTGATTTGTATCCTAAAGGCTACCTCGTCTATGCTATAAACTTCCTATCTTAGTAAAACAAAGCCTGTCCCTCACTCTCTTCAAAAATAATTTGGATAAATAGATGGGAAACTGTAAATTCACACCTGGGGTACTACCCATGTCCCGATTCTAGCCTCCAACACCCAAAGATCCACTACCCTGATGCTACACCATCCCATATCTGGGGAATTAATGTATAATATTGTCATTTGCTGAGTATTATTGGCTAAGCTTCTAAAGGCTCTTGTACCATTAGGTTAGTAATCACTTATGAACCTATGACAGCTGTTGTAAGTACAACTGCAATTTAAGATGGAATCTAGCTAATGCATCTGAAACTTCCTGTAGGCACCCCTCCCCTGACCCCCACAGCCAAAGATGGGACATCCTCAGAAAGCCAGAGTGAAAATGTAAACAAAGACCATAAGCAAACCAAAAAAAAAACATTTTTGGGGACTGTCCCTTTAAATGCCAATATTTCTTAAAAAGTATGGCAAAACATGTGATGAAATGTGATAAACACATACCTCTCAACTGTCCCGAATAACTCGTTTTTTACCGAGTTTTGGGGTCCCAATAATGGGGTGCCACCATTCCCGAGTGGCACCCCATTATTTCCAATTTTTCAGATCTATTTTTTTAAATTTTGCGGTTTCGGAGGTGATGCCATCACATGAGCAATGATGTCAGCTCTGTCAGCATTCCGCACGTCTGTTTG